>NW_015150602.1:825452-828159 GCF_000732505.1 Cyprinodon variegatus
TCGTGTAGTTTTTTTGACTCGCATTATAGTGTAGGCTTCAAGGAAAAAAACTACAAAATGGCGGCGCCAATACTGGATTTTTTTTCTTTCTGTTTTATTTTATTTTTTGGCATTGATCCTAGTTTTCTTACTTACTTTTGGTTTGCTTCCGCTCCCGTCTGCTCCCGTTAATTTTTAATCCTGTACCGTCCAAATTACGTGATCGTTACTAATACTGACTCCCATCCCACGGGAATCCCATGGGAATCCCGTGACCCGTGGGACTCCCGAAAAAATGTCAGTCTCTAGTTTGTAGTTAATGGTGCCAAAATGGTGACTGGTTTCTAAGATGAATAAAGAGTTTTACTTAGACGTAGCATACAGCTTTTACCTCATGTATTCAGGAATTGAAAAAACCTGGTATGTGCTGCAAACTCCAGCTGTTCTTTTTATATTTTTGTTTGTGAACAACAGATGTCTTAATCCAGGACATGTTACTGTAACAATTCATCTCTGCAGTCCAGATATTAAACTGTTGGCAGTTAGTTTCCATCCATATTATTTGCTCAGAGTTTACCAGTGCTCTTTTGGTAACATTTTAAATTCTACCTTCTGCTGTTGCTGACATTGCGTGTGATGTCATCGTTTTCGTTTTTCCATTGTTGTAAAGTTGTTGAAATAATTGGTTATTTAAATCATGCCTCTCTGATCTACACTGTAAGCATTCCAACAGGTTTTTGGCTAATGTACCAGAAAAAAAATAATATTTTTTTTTACTTGTTTTATTCAAATGTAAATCAGCTCCAAAGTAAGTCCTCCTCTTGGGAACCCGGATCACAATCTTTTCTCTGCTAAGAGTATAACCCTCTCTATAAGAGACAACCTGTATTAAAATAATAACTCTAAATAGATGGTCACTGGAAGCTGAAAAAACCCTGCAATGTTGTTTTGAGGCTATGGACCGGGATGCACTCTGTCAGGCACATGAAGAGGATATCAATTTAATGACTGAGTGTGTGACCTACTAAATAAACTTCTGTGAAAATAACACCGCCCGTAATCAAACATTGATAACCAGTTATC
This sequence comes from Cyprinodon variegatus, assembly GCF_000732505.1. Classification (NCBI taxonomy): domain Eukaryota; kingdom Metazoa; phylum Chordata; class Actinopteri; order Cyprinodontiformes; family Cyprinodontidae; genus Cyprinodon; species Cyprinodon variegatus. The sequence goes on from NW_015150602.1 coordinate 826,515, forward strand.
TGAAGGAGCTCCTAAACATCAAAGAATGAGCTTTCAGAAAGGTAGATGTTATTAAGGAGTGTACAGAAGCAATTTATGGTCAACATAAGAGCCAGCAAGAAAGAATACAGGAAGAAGCTGGAAAGCAAGCTTCAGCAGTATCTGAGATGTGTGGTCAGGGAGGAACAAGATGAGAGTCTTCAAGCAAAAGGAAGACCACACAAATGGATGTCTGGACAGAGCTAATGAACTGAATACATTCTTCAATACGTTCAGTTCAGGAACAAGCTCAGCATTATTCTCTCCTGCATACACTCACATAGACATCCTACTCTCCTTTGACCCAAATCTTCCCTTTCACACCTCAAATGTTTCATCTTCCACCTCTGTCATGGTCTGTCCTGCTTCTATGCGCTTGTTCTCAGCCAATTTAGAAAATGGTGCTGATCCTTCCACCTTTCACCTTTCTGACTCTGGAGGTCAAGTGAAAAGGCATGTGAAAAGACTGATTCATAATAAGTCAACAGGTCCAGAGGGTGTCAGCCCAAAAAAATCCTGAAGAGTTGCGCAAGGCAGATTTGTAGAATTCTACTGCACATTATCAACCTTAGCCTGACCCATTAGACGGCTACAGTTTTTTCGAAGATCTCCTGCCTTGTTGCAGTACAAAAGAAAACAGTTATCAATCATATTTGACCTGCTGTGCTGACATCCCACATCTGACTCTATAGTCATCAGGAGCATCAGAGATGGACAATAAGCTGAGTAGCTGGTGTACTACTGTGCTACAGTACATAGTTTGGAAACAATCTCATCCTGAATATGGGAAAAAATAGAGAGATGATTCTAGATTTATGAACAAGTTGAATCCTATCATCATGGGAGAAAAAGTGGAGGTGGTGGAGGAGTATGAACACCTTAGTGTTAACCTGTTCAAAAAGAAATGCATATTTACATCAGTGTTCTGTGTTTTAACTTCATCAACTGTTTGCAACTTGCATCTTAGAATAGTAGCACCTGTCCTACCTATACTCTCCTCTCCTCTTGTACAGCCATCTGTTCATCACCATGGCCTTTTCTTTTCCCATTCTCCACTGCTTCTGAGTAGTAATGAATGGCTCTCTACTGCAGCAAATTCACCTGTTTCTGCTTCATCCTTCCTCCGCCGCATTAAGTGGGGATTTATGGAGGCGGTTTCCCATTGAACAAAACCATTCGTCAACTAGTTTGGTTTAACAGTACCCTTTATTCCCTGCAGATTTAAGAATAGCGGACTTGGGGTAAGTTAGTGGGGAGGGGCAGTGCCATTAAGGTCTTGGGCCCTTCCAATTTCTCTCAAAAGAGACCTCTGTGAATACAGTAGATCAGATTCCGGATGGAACAACTGTAGTGCTAATAGACGCAAACAAAACATCCAGTTTAAAGCATTGCATTTCAAAAAGGACTAGCAAGGCTTTGAAAAAAATATCTATACCCACTCAAACCAAGTAGGGTATAACTGTAAAGGAGAATCTATAAAGTGGGGTTTGCATATGCGTACAGTATGTGTCAGGACTCCTGTTTTTTGTGTTTGTGTTACTGTGTTTGTCTTCCTTCATCCACCAGGAGGCGCCTGGTTCTGGTCTGCCTCTTTACACACCTGCTGTGAGTTACCTCATTAACGGAG
>NW_015150602.1:828268-843966 GCF_000732505.1 Cyprinodon variegatus
ACACACCTGCTGATGGTTTCCTCGTTAAACGGAGTGTTCTTAAGCTGCTGACTGCCACTACTTCGACGCCAGAGTGTTTGCAAGTTTAGGGTACTCTAGCCTAGCTGAGTTTTTTGCTGAGTCAAGCTAAGTTTTTTTAGCAACCTGAGTTTAACTTTGTTTTGTCTTTGCCTCTCGGCAGGAAGTCATCCTGCAAACTGGAATTGTCGGACCTCCACTCCCTGGAAGGATCAACTGAGCTTCAAACTGAGCTGGGATTCAAACAGGAGGTTTGGCTCCACTTTCCCCAAGAGATCATTTGAGCTTCTCACTGAGAAAGGGATATTCTCCACTACGACCCGTTCAAGTACCGCAGGAAATCTGTGTGGCAGTCAGTTTCTCCGTTCACTAACTTTCTACCGTATTCTGGGTAAACCCTGTTCCGCCCTCCACCGAATCAGACAAACACTGGAACCACGTCACAAAGACAGGAGTCAAGGATTCAACAACTTCTCTGGAAACGTGAGTCTGCAACCAAAACCTCTTCCCCAAGTTCACGAGTCAAATTCCCCACTGAGCCTGAACTAACCGCTGTGTCTTCCCCTCACTTTACAGTTTCGGTTGAGCAGTGTTCAGAGCAACACTTCTCCCTCTGCTAAACTTCTTCAATAAAACCCGTTAAACCTTTTCCCTGGTCTCTCTGTTCGGTTTTCTGCATTTGGGTCTGAACTTTGTAACATCATGACAGTATGTCCTGTAAGTCCCCAAATACAACTGCCTTCTAAGGTATATCTTTAGAGCTTTGTAGATTAAAGATTGAATCCTTTGTCCATTTTACTCTGCATTCTAACTCAAGTGCAGTCAGAATGGACTTTAAAATCAGTTTACATATGATGTAAAAGATTATTAACTGTAGCTGTGGACTTTGATGACTTCCTTTCAGCGGCCATCTCTTACCAGCTATAGTGACCCTGCTGGAGAAAGGTTATCCTAAAGCATGGTTCCACCATCAGTGTGTTTTTCTCATTGTGATGTGCACTGTTAATTATCAGTGGCAAACAGAGCTCTATACTTTTAGCCATAAAGGTCAAATTTATTCTCACCTGTTCAGAGTAGTCTCCCCCTTTTTCCCCATCTGGCAAGCTAATGTGGACAGCCAAATCTTAGTAGCTGAACTGAAATCTTTCTTTTTTTAAGATAAAATGAGCAGCGATAAATTAAATCCTTGGATATTCTTTTACAACTGAAACCTGCTTGAGCTTATCCAAAACTTTATCACTGACCTAACTGGTGATGGATGATGGTGTTTGGATGTTTTTACTACAATGTTCTCAAAGAGCTCTCTGGCCTTTAGAGATGCACTTTATTTATCTCATTACTAGATAACTTTGACAAATGCAGTATATTTGTTTTAGGTGTATGAGAGTAAATGGTATGAATAAAAAAAGTAAACCTGGACTCAGTTTATGTTTTTGTGTTAACGATTTTGAAAACTATGTTAATTTACGTTGTAATTCACAGTTATGCCCTACTTCGAGCTGGCTGCACTTTAAAACTCCTGGGGTTCTGGTCTTGTTCCGGTTTACCTTGGATGAGTTTGCGGGGTAAAGAGTATCTGGGTCGAGTCACCCAAGGGAAATCTGTTGGTCTTGTGTAGAGGGAACCAGACCCCTTTGGACCTTTGGCTGCACCTGATAATCCTATCCATTTAAGTATTAACACTTTAGCAAGGCACTGTATGATCAGATCAGAACCTGCTAGCTAAGTGAGATAAGAGAAATGCAATGGTAAAGGTTCCAAGCTGTTACTGATAGATTATTATTCAAACCTTTATATAAATCAAAGCAACATGCTGGAGACTCAATGATATCATGGTAAATGAAACTGTGGTGTTTTGTAATTATTTGGTGGCAGTGTATCCGGGTGACTCTTTTAAATGCCAGAGACTGTGTCATATAGCTGCATTAGCGTCTCATTACTTGGAGATAGGGAGAAGATTCCTTAATGCCTCTTGACAGGGCATGATGTAATTACACAGTGTTTGTTGCGAGTCTACATGATAATTTGTGTTTCCAAGGGATCTGTCATGCGCCCAGGACGCCGGGTACATAAATGATTCAACCCCTCATAAATGTCCTGATTGAAAGCAAGCTGTTGCCCGGACCAACTCAAGCATCTCATCGTCGTGGTACCTTGTGGCCTTAAAAAACACACAACAAAAACAAGTAAAAACATCAGAGCGCCTGGCACCGTGAGGCAGAATTATGCATGAAGCTGTAAGAAAAGCTTACCTTTCACTTCTGCTCTCTTACTATGTTGCCGTACAGGGGTGATCAAGATAGGGAGAGCATGATACAGAGAGAGGGAGAGTTTAGTGTTTCTGTGAGATTGTGCAGCATATCCCCAGAGGCTGCAATTGTTGTTGAATTTACCCATTCCCACCCTCTGAGCTCGACCTAACAAGGATGCGCTACATCTGCATGGGGGCTGTAGAGTTTATGTACATGGCGGAGGCTGTTTGAGAACGGCGTGTCTGCAAGTTTGGGGGCGTAGATTTTTTTCTCGTTTTGGACTATCTGTTTTGAAATCTTTGCGGTGGGCAGGCGATATTAAAGGCAGAGCGAGGTGTTCCTGCATAGCCGCCAGGCCTACTGCACCGCTCCAGCATTCTGACTGTGACCCCAGCCTTCGGGTGTGTGTGTGCTTTCATTCTCTTTGTACACACTTCCAAAGATGTTTTTGCTCTCCTCCACTTTTCTCCTCTCTTTTCCTCCTCTCACCCTCCTCCTTGTATTTCTTGCAGAACAGAGCTCCAGATACTAAAGATCGCCCCTGGTTTATTTGGCCTGTCTCTCTTTTTCTCTCCTTTTATAGCCATATATATATATATCCTGATTTTGTTTTCCTCTCATCTATTTTTTTCTCTTGTATTTATCTTCTGTAGGTTCTCTCACTTTTGCAATCAATACATTTTAACTTGGAGATTTGAGATGATACGAGAGACGCTGGGGGATTTCTGAAGTTAACATACTAAATATGTTAAACAGCAAAGATGTTTTGAACATTAGGAATCATTGAAGATATGTTAAATTTATTTATTTTTTTCTGGCCTCCAGCTGCTTACTGTACATGCATCAAATTTTATAGCTTTTTAAAAACTCGCTTTGATCTTGCTGTGTGTTTTATATAATATTTCTACATCATGCATTTAGATCCATTAGTGAATCAGGGATCTAGCAGCTGCAGTTAGAAAAATGAACCTGTGATATGCATATTTCCTTATTTAAAAATTTACTTTGAAATCAGCTTGCTTCATTTAAAAAGCAACCACTTTGCTTCAATAAGAGATTTTGCTTTATTTCTGCAGAGACTGTTACTTACTGTTACTTACAGAGACTGTTATATGAAATTAAAATGTTGGTACATAAAAAAGAGCCCATCCACTGTCCATGGTGAGTTTTCATAGATCTCTGATCTAAGGATGAGGATCATCCTGATATAATATAGAGTACTGCAAAATATTCAAATCGCTTCCGTTTTTTCCACATTTTGATCAAGTTTAACAACCCCCATCTTTGGTGTATTTTATTTAGCTTTTGCATAATGTAGTTACATAAAGTACTGTAAAACTTGGAAGTGGGAGGAAAAGAATGCATGATTTTAGATTCTTTTTTCAAGAAAATCTTTAAACGTTTGCGTTTATGTAGCAGCCCACTGAGTATGAAACTTCTTCACTCCAAATCTTATCAGGTCAACAGCTAAAGATTGAAATCTTAGTCCAGGCTTGTTTAGAAAATCTCTCAATGTTAATGTCCTGCTATAGATAAACCCTTCAATTTAGTTCTGATATAGCGAGGGTCATTTTCTTTTTGAGTTTTTTACTTCTAATAGGCTTTGTTTCATATTTCAATTCAATTCAGTTTATTTAAGTAGTGCCAATTCACACACAGTTCACCAGATCCTACAGCCAAATTGATTCAAAGTTTTCTATCTAAAGAAAACCAGTTAATTGCATCGACTCATTGACTCTTCAGCAATCCCTCACGCTAAGCATGCTTGTAGCTACAGTGGAGAGGAAAAACTCCCTTTAAACAGGAAGAAACCTCCAGCAGAACCAGGCTCAGTGTGACAGGCCATCTGCTGAGGCTGACTGGGGTTCAAGGAGACAGAAACAAACAGAAAAAGAAGCAGAAATACAAAAGGCAACTGTAAAAGGCGGCCCCATCCAGGAAATAAACTATTTGCCCAGAATGCTTTCCAGTACTTACTCGCATAAGTTATGTTTCTTCCAACCTTTCTCTGGATTTCAGATATGTAGAAGACACAATTAAAAGCTGTCCTGTTAACAGATTCTCTCACTGGTTCTCTGCAACCCCTCCATTTTCAATAGGCAGCTTCCATGAAAGTTGCTCTCCTTGTCTTCCTTGTCAGTTAAGGTAGATGTACATGTCTCTCTATTTTCAGGTGATGTACTGTATAGAATACTATTCTAGAAAAATTAAAAAAACTCTGTATATTGCTTTAACCCCTTAGACTTTTTATAACCAACCTGTTTGCTCTATCTAGCTGTTTTCTAAGAAAACCCATGGGGGCACTCATACTTAGAAAACAGGTGGTCTTTACTAATTAGGTGAGGTCTGAAGGCAGCTTGATCAACTGAACTTGATGTAGGGGTATCAAAGTAAAAGTGAATTTATGCACATTCAGACCACATAGATTTTCTATTTGAAAAATAGAAATAAAAGGATCCTTTTCCTTCATGTTCATGCATTAAATGACATTGGTCTGAAAAAATACATTAAGGCTTGTTTTGTTAAGTGACAACATTTTCAAAATAGATCTCTAAAACAATCCCTCCTTTTGGCAAATAAATCACAGTCTTGTTTGTCTGTACTTAAAATATAAGCCAATAAGCCAGCAACCTGTAATGAAAAGAGCTGTAAGAAGATCACAGGAAGCAGAACAAGACCTGTGAGGTTGTTTTAAGGCTACAGACAGGGTCACATGGGGAGGACATCAATGGCATGACTGAGTGTGTGACTGACTATATAAACTTGTGGGTAGATAATATCATCCCCACCAGAACAGGGAGATGCTTCTCCAGTAATAAAACCTGGATCAGGAGGAGACTTCTAAACAAGGCAAAAAAGGTCCTTAGGAAGAAAGACAGGGAGTTGCTGAGTATACAGAGGCAACCTAAAGGCAAGATAGAAGAGAGCAAGCTGGAAAACAAGCTCCAGGAGAACAATACCAGAGATGTGTGGTCAGGGATAAAGAAAATCACCTGCATCGAGCAGAAGGAGGATCAGACGGATGAAAGTCTGGACAAAGCTAATGAACTGAATACATTCTTCAATAGGTTCAATTTAGGGACAACTCAGGATCCCTCTCTTCTGACCACCGTCAAAAGACATCCCACCTTTCTTGGACCCAAAGTTTCCCTTTCAAACATCCAATGTTTCATCTTTGACCTCTGTGGTGGAATCTCCTGCTTCTATGTGTTTATTCCCAAAGAAATCAGAAGATGATACTGCACCATTTGATTCCCCTTACTCCCCGTCTGTCTATAGAACTCAATTGAGGAGAAGGTATTCCTAGAATTATATAGCATACATTTGACCTTTTTTTTTTTTTTTTTCACAACAAAAACATAAAAATGGAATAATGTTTCACTAAAAAAGAAAATGTGATGGACAACTGCCGAAAAACCCTTAAGGGGCTTAATGTGTGGCAGTCTCCATAAAAACAAATATATTTCACCATTTCAAACATCTATACGATATTGTGTAAAAAACAAAAACAAAAAAAAAACAGCATTTCTTTGTATAAAACAATTTGATATATCATTTAGACCACAAATCCATATGGAAAGTTCAGACAACTTACTAGCAGGAATTTTACTCTCCGTTTAAATTGTTCTAAATTGTCAGTGATGTGGGAAGACTGTTCCATATCCGTGATCCTCTGTATAATACACTAAACTGTGTTTGAGTTGTATGAGAGTAAGGAGGCCTGATAAGACAACTACTACGAGTTGGATACTGGTGAAATTCATTATTAAAAGTAAAAATATTACAAAAGTGCTGGGGAAGTAACTTTTTTATAGAGCTATAAATGAATAAAGCTATTTAAAGTTGATTCACTTGATAAACACTAAGAATACTAAGAATAAAGACAGAACAGGCTGTATTTCTTGAGGAAGCTTAGGCTCTTTAGTGTTTGCAGTAAGATTCTGCATAATCTACTGGTGTATAAGCATCAGCCAATAACCCGAAACATCTCCAAAAGCTAATTGGCTCTGTAATGAAGAGGTCTTCATTACTGGGACTATTTTTATGAAAACAGCTTTTTATGTAAATAGCTTGTAGCACTTTAAGGGGCCTTTGCACTTTATTTCAAACCAGCTTGGTTAGCACCAGCACACTTTATTTAGCACTGCACTTTAAAAATAGACTTGCATATAAATAACAGTTCGCACACAGGGTTTTTAAAATATTTATTGAATATTTATAGTGTTTTTTAATAGTTAGCATGTAGACTTTTGTTCCAGGTTCTTCGCAGCTGCTCTCCATTAACAACTGGGGTGGTTGTCTGTGGAAAAGAGAATTGATGTTTAGAGCAAGCAAGGGTTACTGTTTAGAAACTTCAGTAAATGTTAGTGTAAAGTCTGTTAGAAGTGAGTGCAAAAGAAGTGTTTTAGTGCTTAGAAAGTGACTTACCTGACTTTTCTGTGTCCTCTCCAGGGTGTTTGGAAAGGTGCTTCCCCGGGGGTCCAGACACCATTTATAGGTTCTGGGAGAGACCCTGAAAAATATGTGGGATTTCTATGGTGTTTGGGTGTAACTTTAAATCAGAAAATGTTCATAAAAAATAACCTTAAATGTGTGTGTAGATATTTGATTTAAATGTGTGTTTTTAGATGGAAGTGAGGAGTTAGATTTCATGTAAATGGTTTAGTCCATCAGCTGTGTCTATTTAAGCCAAAGATTGTGTGTTTGATGGTAGCTGAATGCTGTGAAGCTGAATAAACCTGCTGATACTTCCACTTCATTTTGGCTTGACAAGTTCATTTTCTCGCTGAAAATCCAGCCGAGAGGTCGCTTGGTTACAGGCTCTGATTGGAAAAAAAAATTTCTGGAAACTCTGTAGATGATTTTGCAAAGGATTCCGCATACAACGAAGAACTGAGGTGAACTCTGAGCAACCTTTTCTTCAGATCGATATACAACACTATCTTCACTCAGCTGCCTCTTCGAAACTGCAGTAAAACAGGTGGCTACAAATGATCTTTTTTGTCTACAGTCAAAAGCAACTACAGCAACTCTATAATGAAATATACAAATTGTGAGTTATAACATTTATTCCTTTTAAGATAAATACAGAATCTTTAAACTGAATGGAAAAGTGCAGAGGTTACAAATCTTTTTGCAGTATTTACTGAAGCACCTGCAAAAAAAAAAGAAATATTTAACCGTCATCTAACTCAACAATATGGACTTTTAAGACAATAATGGTATAATATACTGTATCTTTATAAAAGGCTTATGGAATAGTTAACCAGCAATGTCACTTCTAAACAAAATGTAAACTGCATTGGCAAAATGCCTTTTGGGCATCTTTAAAGTACAATATTGTTTTACAGCTTGTGAACCATCTTGAACTTTATTATGCATAACCTCTCAAAGAAGAAACACTGCAGGAACAAGGTATGGATTTTCTTGCTTGAAAAGGTGCAAAATCATTCACATCCTAAGAAAGCTAAGAAAAGGTGCTGGACCACAAAGACATTGCAGATAACAAAATTAAAAAGATGGATCCGTATATTTGTTAGCTACGAAACTGGTTTAATCACCAATCAGCGATGTTTCAGGCCACACACACACACTTCAAACTCAACATAAACTCACAAAAAGAAATAAAAATACACATCAGGAACAAGGCCTGACTTTTTTTTCAACTCTCATCATTTTCTATTATTTGCTTTCTGCTCTACACAGGTCAACCTTCTGCTTATTCTTGATTTTTTTTGCACCTGTTTGTTGCAACTCCTATGGTCAGATGGACAGGTGGAAGGCTGCTTTATCCCTGATGACTGTCATCATCATTGTCTGTCTGTCCAACCAATGTTGACGAGCCAAAAAGGCAACAAGCCAGAAAGCAGGATTGGATGCAAATGCAAATTGCCCTGTGGCCCATGCTCGGGACCAACTGTTAGGGTGAAAACATACAAACCTAAAATATGGAAAGCAATTCAGAAAAACAAAGCAGTTTCAACAAATGGGTACATAAGCCTTATCAGTTAAAAAACAATTATAATTGAACTGATTTACATATTAGAAGAGCGTTGCATCAAATGTGAACACATTTTATGATTAATTTCAAATCTTCGTGACTAAGAAGTAGAATTGTTTCTATCGAGCCTCCTTGCTGTGATCGGTCATTGTTTTTATTATGAGTAGTAGTGACATCATGGCACTGTGTGAGAGAGGAGTTTTGTAAGGCAGTTTTTTACCATCTTAAAAAGCATGAGTGGATTTTTTATTTTTTGTACTTATTTTGTCAATCTCAAATAGCGGTTAGCGCTTGCATTACTAAAACAGCTGACCCCAGCGGTACTCCCTAGAGAACATAAATATTAAACTTAACTCTGAGATTTCCAAAGGACTACCAACATCTAAAAATGCATCACAGTCCATACCAGACATTGAAAGCTCAAGAGGAGAAGAGATCACATTTGCTCACCTTATATATTCAGCCTTCCTGTTATCTACTAAAAGAACACCTCCATTGTTTTAATGGATGGACATAATGAAAGAACACTGTCCTTAAAGAGCATCTTATTTCAAACTGCTTCCTCTGAATTTTTCCAACAAAAACAATAATAGCTCATTCTGAATCGTATTGATAATGTTAAAAAGGAATACTCCCTATTGTGTATCTTCTCCATAAGGAAAAGTTTTAAGTCGTTTTAGTTTGTTAAGATCAGATTTTTATTATCGAAAATCAGAAGATTAAGTACAATTTAAAGCTCTAGAGTTAAACATAAGTCACAAAGTAATTTAGCGCAAATATGATAGTCCATTCTAAGATATTAGCAATTCTGTGTCCAATAAGGCTAAAAAATGTATTAGATGACATTACTGTTAACCATTACTTGTATGAACACCTACCATATTCAATATGCATGCCCAATACAATAACTGTAGTCATAGTGCAAAAGTTATAATGATGATCTCAGTAAATTCTGTATTTTGATAGAATCTAAACACCCACAACATGCCATCTTATTCCATAAAATAACATGAAATAATATAAGATGAGATGAGACAAGATCAGATAAGATAAACTAATAAATAAATAAGTTAATTTTATTTAACTATTTTTATCCACTTATATGGACATAGCTACTGCAACAGGTCTAGGAAATCCAGACCATTTACCTATCTCTGATGAAATAATTTCATTCCAGTGGATCCTAAGATGCAAAGTCAGACGAGACTTCTGTATAATAATACCTTCAGTGTGTCTATTCTGGTTGCCCTAACTATGGAAAATGTTCCAAAAAACAGGAAAAACAACAATTAAAGTAGCACCTCCTAAGTTACCAAGCAGCTTTTACAAACAGAAAGAACAACACTAGAAAAACGATCTAGAAATAAGTAAAAATTTCTCAAATTAAGTATATTTACCCTTAATTTGAGTAGGTAAATGAGAAGATTTGCCTATGGAATGAGTATTTTTATTCTTAAAATAAGATAATTAGATAATATGCACTTGATATAAGACAATGCGGTTGTGTTTTCATATTTTAAATGTAAATTGTCTTGTTCCATTGGCAAAATGTCTCTTTTATCTCCTCAATCCAAGAACAAATGCATGTATTTTAAGAAAAAATGACTTATTTAGATTTTGTTTTTTCCAGTGAAGGAAGCAAAATTTAATATAGAAATACAGCCAAGAATGGTCACTCTGGAGAAGCTGCAAAGATCCACACCTTAGAAGATGCTGTTGCTGAACTTAAACTCTCTACCCTGAACAAACCATCCCTACAGTGAAACGCAGTGTCTGGCTCAGAAGTCAAAATACAGACTTTAACTCACTGTTAAACATGTGCTAATCAAAGGTTTGTAGGTAATCCTTTGAACTCTGACTGAGTTGATATATTCGCAAAGATGAAAGAGACACAAATACAGGCTAAAACAGAATCTAACCATATCATTTGAAATTTATTTTTGTTTGAGTTCATGTAATTTAGGCTTGAATAGAGCAATCCAATTAATTGAAACCGTAACAAAACCTTTCAAAGCGCAAAGATAAATAAGATATTTAGCAAACTGACTTAAATGTCACACTGTAAAGTGTCTCCATGCTTTAACTGTTTCTGCAGAATCCACATGTGGACATTTAGCTCTGCCTGCATGCAGAAAATGTATATAGATGATTTATAGAAATAGAAAGGATGACCCGAGTTACAGTAACATCCATCCTTCCCCCTGATGATTTTTTCTATAATGCCGTCATGGTGATCTTGGACAACATGAAACCAATATGAAACTTTTTTTTTAACACTGCAAGTTATGTAGTGAGGAACAAAGAGAGACATATGAAGGATTGAGGGGGGTGGGGGTTGAGAGAGGCAGACGAGACTGAGAAGTGACGGGAACGAGGAAGGAAGACAGAGAGAGAGTTTCAGGCTTCAATGCTTTTCCTCCAGGTGTCTTTGGCCTGCATGATTTCATCTGCGCGGCCATAATAAACTTCCTTAATGAAATAAGTAATTAACATATTATAATTGTGCAGCGGATGATTTTGACAGAGATCATTTTCCATATCTAATGCTATGCTAATTTAATCTGTTCCCCTCCTCTGCCCGACACGACCCTTTCTATGATTAAGTTTCATGGCATCCCACTTTCGCTTTTCCTCACCTCTTCCCTCCCCCCCAACCCCCTTCACCTTCACCCATCCACTCTCTGCTTTTACTTCCTTTCTCCGTCTTCCCCTCTTTCTCTCTCTTCAGTGATAGATTGACTCTTCGGCTGAGGTTCAGGGCCTTGTTGTTGTGGAGTTGCAGGCAGAGCGACGTGCACAGATGGCGGGGGAACTGGAGGCTGGGGGTTGAGGCCGGGATCTGTATGTGTGGTCTGATCTCTCTCTCTGCCTCTCTATCTATCTCTCTCTATCTCCGCCCTCTGCCTTTTTTGCATGGAAAAATATACTGTAGGAGATGACGGAGCAGGAAGTGTAGGAGGTGGGGGTAACAGTGCTGATTGAAATATAGCCATAGGCTGGTGGTCATGTGCAGATTTTTGGCCTTGACTTTGGTATCCTGAAATTACAGTTTGTAAATTAAGTGATATCCACTGAATTTAGTTCCAAATTAAATAACAGAAATACATAAAGTAGAGGAAAATCTCTTGAATTACATTTAAAATTCAAACATTTAATCTGTTCTCACTTGTTATGTTAAAACTAGTGCCTCCTTTTTCAGGTCTACTAATGTAAGAGTCCATTTCTGTTTGCTAAAATCCTTATCTCTGAGTTTAATTTACATTGATGAAGAAAAGTACTACTTTTTTTTAAAGCAGATTATTTACATTTATTGCTCTCCAATTCATTTTTAGCTATTCCACAATCAACAAGTATCTCTCTGTTAGTGGCCAGAAGATCTCTGACGTGCTTGGCATGAAATAAAGTGAGAGGTAGGCTGTTGGCCTCACCTTTTGAAATTGCTACTAGATGTCAGGCAGGGAGATTGTTTAAGGGCCAGATGTTTTATCACTGACATAATAAATTGGAAAGACATTCAACTCAGTCACCTTTAGTTTACCCCGTGTATTTCTGGTGTGGACAACAGCTTTGTGTACACATCAATAAATCTGTCAATATGTTCATTTGTTCACTGAATGCTGAAGATTTTGCCGACTTTGAAGTGAATTTCTCTGTTTGCCAATCACGTCAAAAGAAAATAGTGCAGTACAATGTAGTATGTCATGTATGAAGATGTTTTCACAGTTTCTGAAGCAAGTGCCCCTTCAGAAAATGAGATAATAAAAAATTATTATGTGATAATAAAAAAAATGTTAAAATGACAAAGAGAAGGAGGTTAAATGTTTCTTATTATTGCCACAAAGCTTGAAAAGTGCAGTTTGGATATATATTCTGTTTGGACTTAATATCCTTGTTTCAATCTGGAAAAAAATTATTAAAAAAAAGCTTAGAAAAATATCTATCTAAGTTTGGAAAATCAGAATTTTCTCACCAAACTGACCTCAGAATCCAATATGGCTTCCCTTTAAACAAAAGCCTTTTATTTTTTTCATTTGCCATTCTGCATTTATATCTCATTCAAATATTTACACACTCACTTAAATCCAACTTCCTTTAGTAGACGTCCTAAAAATTGGGTTTAAATCAACAAAATGCGGAAAATTCAGAACGTTTTGGGGTTGATGTTACTCCCAGACCCAAATTAAGCCTTCAAATGGAAATAAAACAGAGTCAGTAGCCTCCAGCACTGTCATTAACTTCATTTTGAATCTCTTGAATTTCACGAAAATACATTCCTCTTTGATAGATTTATGATAGAGCAAAGATCAAAGTGTCTGAAGAATTGAATTCTTGACTGTTAATGTCTACAATATTTAAGCAAATCTTAAATTACAACAAAAAGTCACTTTGCCCAGTCGTGAAACTCATGTCTGGTCACCTTATTCTACATGACGAATAATTTCTATGATTTTGTCTTACAAATAATTGAAACAAAAAATCTGTTTCAGGTTACACTAGAGACTCCCATGTGTCACCATCAGTACATGGAGAACCTTTTGACTATAGATGATGAGCACTAAAGACTAAATCACCTATTGTCCCACAGTAAGGGATGTGGAATTGATAAGCTTATTAACTCTAAGACCTGCTTAATCCTGTTCAGGATGCTGGGGATGGTGGTGGATTTTGTCCACTGTCCATTTATTGGACTAAAGGCCATCTTGAAAAGGGTAACGGTCAATTTTGGCCACAGTTAGAAAAAAAGAGAACACTCATTCAAACTTATGGACAATTAGAATTAACATGTAGCCTAGCATTGGTTATTTTGGAAAGTTTAACAAAGAGAAAGGACAAATTATCACTTATATTACCCAGCCCCATGTTAACCTGTGGATTTTTAACATATGAGGTGATAATCGATGTGCCAATATGCATCTCTAGTTCACCTCAATTTTTAAACACAAATATTTATAAAAAATAACTTCAGATGCTTTGTGACAAAGGTAAATTGACTTGATTGAGGTCAGTAATAACTTTTTTTTTGTGTGATGCAATTTGGTTTCCTGCTTTTAGTTCAACAACACAAATTTATAACTGTGATTCCAATTAAGTTGAGAAAAATGCTAGCTTAGATTTACTCATTTATTTCCTTGCTAAGATATAAACATCTCAAACTTAGACATTTAGGATTTGTTAATACTATCCAGGAGCAACGTAGCTTTAAAATTTGTAATTACCATTAAAAGATTAGCAGAGTTTAAGGTTTTCTCCAGCTCTTGCAGTGAGTTGAGCTGGCCAGTCATGAGAGAGGAGATGTTTTCAATAATAATTGATCTTCTGCTGCTGTCCTTTTATTACCAAAGATTTACATGTCAGTGATACATTTTTTCATTTGTTAGCTTATTAGCATGCTATGATTAATAATCACAAACTCATCTGAAAAGAAACCTTTCAGTGACTTTTAGAAAAGGTGAAAGGCAGAGAGTATGGCAATTGCCATACCGCTACACTTGTGAAAGTAAAATCGGTTGGGCTCCTTTTGCCATCAAGACAATTATTCTTATTGCCACCTTGCCAGACAGGACACTGTAAAAGAAAAAAAAAAGGTGAAAGGTAGGTTATGCTTATCATCACAAGATCAGGTTTTTATATTTAAATTCCTACAGTGTGTTTAAGTAATGACTGCTATCATTATGTCAATCCAGGATTTAAGCAAGTCAGGAAATAAGAATACAGTCTGTTATTAGAACATTGTTTTAGAGGAGAAGTTTTTTCTCTCTCTGTCGATTTCACTAACCGTTTAAAAGATTCTGATGCTGAGTGTGTTTTACCAGAGCTTCTTTGAAAATAAGTCAGACAGTTTCCAAGAGACATGTTCAGCAAGTTGAACCCCTGATCTTCAATGTTCCACACTGTTTCTGACAGAAAAAAGCGAGGGAAGGAGGGAGATGCTTGGATGAGACGATGGGTCGGATGTGAAGAGTGGGAGGCAAGGGACGAATGAAACCAGCCAGCTGTGGTTTGATCCATCCCATGTGATGGCAGGACCCTCTTCTCTCACTTCATTTCTTTAACTCTCTCAGTCCCTAAAGTCTTTCCATCCGCTGGCTTTCCAGAGCAGAAGGAACTATTCTCTGGGGACTCCCAATGTCTGTCACCCATGAAATGATGCACACAGCAAAGCCCATTGCAGAGCCCCCGCCGCCACCGCATCGCACACTAACCCCCACTTTCCTCCTCCCTAAATCCTTAAACTAAGTATACAAAGATGACAATTCCCACCGTACACTACAGGGGAAAAAGCTTTCCCTCATTGTTTTTGACATTTAGTTTTATGGTCTGGATCTTAAAGAACTTTGAATTTCAATACATTTTGGAAGAGATTTTTCTTCTCTTCATGTTGTAAGGTTTCACAAGTGTTTGTAATTGAAAAAGCTTTAGGATTTGACTTGCTGTCATTACTATCCAAATAAGTATTCATTTCTATTTATATTGATCGTTGTGGTTAAAAAAAGCACAATATTAGATTATTAAATTATAACTGTAAAAACAATTAAAAAAAACTGTCCTAAATATTACTGTATAAATTCTTATGACCATGTTGTAGTCTGTGAACAGTCTAAACGGCCATTGACATTATCCTCACAAAGCGTAAGCCAGAAAAAAAGGTCAACGTGGAAGAAGCTGGATGTTCACAGAATTCAGTATTCAAGATGTATCACAGAAAAATGAAAGGTGTCATAGAAAGGGCAACATTCAAAAGGGATAACTGCAACTTTGAAAGGGTTGTAAAGCAAGAACATGTAGAAGAGCAACAGATGAGCAACAGAGATTAAAGAGACGTGTTGTGAGTTTTTACAGCAAAACATCTTAAAAATAGCCTTATTTGTTGACCCTTCACGACTAAAACACCGTTTGATGTGCAGATTGTTTTCCTGAATTTACTTCAGGTCAGAAGTTCATGCGCTGGTTTTGCAGATAATAATATTAATTGAACTTTATTGATCTCACAATGGAGAAATATACATGCATTTAACCCATCCACTTAGGGAGAGGCGGGCTGCCATCATTGGGCATCCAGGGAACAGTGTGGAGTTAAGGGTCTTGCTCAGAGAGCCAGAGTGGCAGTCTGTCGGAGTGGAGCTCGAACTCAGAACCTCAGAATTCCAAGCAGATGAAGATGAGACTTCAAGTGTATCCATATTAAATGGGTCCCATCTAGCCAACAATTAAAGTGTTATATTTCAGATGGATTTTATGGATACTCAGAATCTAGCATCATCATCCAGCTCAACTCACAAATGTCTATTCTATGTAAGGAAAAAAGGGTTAAAAAAAGAAAGGGGGAGCTGCAGTTCTATGTTTTAGCCACAGGTGGCAGCACTATTAGAAAACCACTGATCTCTATTTATTCACTGGATTGCTGATAACCCAAAAAAAGTGAAGTC
>NW_015150602.1:844680-860210 GCF_000732505.1 Cyprinodon variegatus
TATATATATATATATATATATATATATATATATACATACATACATACACACATATATATATATATGTGTGTGTGTGTCATTGTGCGTTAATAACAGACATGTACTTGCAATTCAGTGTTGATGTAATATCTTGGAAGTATATGTAATATGTAACCATCATAGCAATGTAATCAATACATATTGAGTATATCACATGTACATCATCAATTTACCAATTTTGCCACATCTGTATTATTATGCTCCTTTAACAAATTAATTTTGTTGTGATGGATTTGTATAATATGTTATATTGCATGATTTATAGACTTCACACTGACTATGCAATGGGATGTGCATATTTCTTACCATAAATTACAGTAGTCTACTGATGCTATGAAACAGCACGTGTGTGCAATGTCTTAATCCCCCTGAAATGAGAAAATTATCATTGTTTGATGATCTAGCACACAAATTTTTTACATTGCAACCAGTCTAAAAGGGAGTACCAATATGGCGGCCGGTGACTTCAGTCCACCCTGTACTCCCAACGAGCTATCAGCAATCCAGGGAATAAATAGAGCACAGTGTAGAAACACAGCATGCATTGTACATGTATTTCCATCTACCATACCTGCTTCTTCCTGTCAATGTACTTTATTGGCCAAAAGAGATGGAGAATTTATATTATACTGTACTGTACAAAACATGGGTATCCTTTTTCTTTAAGTCGGTCTTTAAATAATTGTCTACAAAAACGATTGGCTTTTTTTTTTCCTATGTAATATTTTAATATTTTATCTTCTATAATCTTTTATTCCCATTAGTTGGTAGCCATACTCACCAAAATAATACGAGCTGATGTGATGAAATAAGGTCTAACCTTATTGCTGAAAATGTTTTCTTTTTGGACATCATAAGAAAAGAAGCTCCAAATAAGAGGTGAGTGTAAAACAATAAAAGAGCAGTAAATTATGCAAAGACTATATTTTGTTAAACAATTTTCTTCTTTCCAAGTAGAATGCACAGGAAGAAGAGAAACACATAAATATTGTAGTGGTAGAGGCGGCGTCTGCCTGCATTCCCAGCTGCACACCCACATGCACGTGTGTGAATATGTGTCAGAGGGGGAGGTCAGGTGGGGCCAACAGAGGATGAGTAATGTGAACGAGCGCAGATGTGAACATGGCCAGCTACAATGAATGAATGACAGGACACATGCCACTCGATAATGAGAGGTTCACACCTGCATCTAACCCTCTCCTTTCCAGGGCTGTGAAACATCCTTTCCACACACACACAGAAACAACCTCCACAATATCCAGCATAACAGATCTCTATCCTTGGAGCTTTAAATGAAGGTTAAAATCGTCGCAATGACAACTCCTCCACTCTGGCCCAAGCATGGAAATAATAATGAGACAACAGCCAGCAAAGCACAGCTTGGAGCTCTGAGTGGCTGTTTTTCAATAATGAAAAAGTCAAAGTGAATAAAGATGCTGCTAAAAATACCATCATAGGAATGAAATTTTTTTTTTTGGAATGTGGAAATATTTGTTTTATATTATTTATTTTATATATTTATTTTAAATGTTTATGGTGCATTTTTATTTCTTCCTTTTCTAACTTAAAAATATGAAGAAAAAAAAAGGAAAATGTTATGATCAGTTCGGTTTACTTATGTTGCATCTATTCTCAACAAAAAGCACTTCTTTACCAGTGTTTAAAATGCTATTTAAAAAAATTTATGTCATTGTAGTTACAAGGTATTTCTCGAAAAAGCAGGCAAGTTAGTAACTTAGTTAGGATGCCATCAAAGTAGCTAGTTACTAGGCAAGATTACTATGCAGTTATTTGCTATGATCTAAAATGTTGATATAATTGGATGACTTTCCTCTGATATCTTAGAATACAGCTATGAGTTCAATAAAAAAATATATTTTTTTAAATAATTAATTAATTAAATACTTAATTAATTAATGAAATTACCTAAATATCTTTAAAAAACTACAGCATATGCTTAAATACAACATGTTATTATTTTGTGGTAGAACAATTGAGTAAAGACACCAATCAACTGCAATTATTTAATTTAGATATGACTGTTATTATGTTCAATTTGAATTATAAAATTAATTGAATTATATGAGTTGAATAATAAAAGGACAAAAAAATACAATTTAAATTGGTATATACACATATAAACATTGTACATCTAAAAATTAACTATGTCTTTTTATGAAAAATTAAAAAAGGTTTACACCAATTTACACTACTGATATATACAGATGGACTTCTTTTGTTTGCATGCTCATAAAAAGTAAATGATAACAGTAAACCACACAATAAATCCAGTATCACACTAACATGTTTTGGCATCACCCCATTGTAAGTCAGTAATGTGGAATGGTAAAACAATGACAATTTTTCATTAGATCTGAATTGCTTGTTACCAACATGCATAAAATCTTTGTTCCAGGACATAATCTACAATCAGAGGCAGCTTTTGACTTTAGCTAATGTAAAATTGTGTCTGTACTTATGGAGCTGGACATCTTATACAGATCTCAGATGATCTCAGGAATATTGAGCACAGCTGCTTTTGCCCTGTACTAGAAACAAAAAAAGGTTCCCTTCCACAGCAGGGTGTCTGCTTATGGAAGTCTCTTTTATTAACTGGGTTGTAGTAACAAGTCTTGTTATGATGTAACTAACAAAGATGTTGTCAACAGGCATCCAGCTTCCAGGCGCTATTATTGACTTTGAGGGGCTCTACCCCGTCGCCAAACATCTTTCGTTTTGTTTTTAATCTGTGTGTATGAACACCTGCCCACCTTACACCTCATCAGCAAATGAGAGCCACGTAATCCTCTGTCTCATTACCTCTGCTAACAGTCCTTTCCTCCAGCACTTAGTTTTCACTTATAAAATATTATCTCAGCTGATCAAGTTGTTGTAACGCTCACTGTTAAGTATATTGGAAGTAACGTTACGCTATTACCAAACTGAGAAAAAAAATTAAATGACTTATTTCATTGATGATAAAAGATTATCAGCTGTTACTAATACTGTAATGATTAAACACAGATAGTCCTAATGTTGCTCTACACTTTATGAGACAGCTCCTGTGTTTTCCCCAACAGTAGCAGTACATATATTCTAAACAAACATGTTTTTATGGCTTCAGACCAACAGAAATTTTCAATGTGGTTAAATGTTCCTAATCTGCAATAGAGCATCTAGATGTAAGATCTGGATTCTTTACCTAAGGAGTCCCAGTGGAATGTATCAACCGACTCTTTATGTGATCAGTCTTCAGTTCTCAGCAAACATGGGTGACAGTAGGGAGAAATAATTCCCTTTAAACTAAAGGGATTCTCCAACAGAATCAGAATGGGTAGGAATAGGCTTTGACCAGCAGCTTTAAAATCAAACATGCAAATTCAATTTCTCCATTGTGGGACAATAAAGGGATTTAGTGTCTCACATGTTCGAGATGTTTGAGAAAGGGATGTAGATTTCAACCCGAGGCCTTTAATCTGTTAGGAACGGCTCACCCCAGTCCATTTGTTCTGCTCTTTTATAAATTGGTTCATTTTTGCAGACCCTATTCATTCAATTAAGGCGTAAACTGTGTTGTTTTGAAGCTATATTAGATGTTAAGGTGTTATGAATGTATTTGGCCTGAACATATAGTATTTTTATGTCTTATTAAAATTAAATTATCCAAACCACTTTGAAAAGAGACATACAAAACCTCAGTGAATAAAAGAAAACATTTTTGAGTTGATGATTTCAATTTATGTGTCTTAACCTGTTGCCAGTTAGCAACAGGTTTTATTTGATGCATCTAACAGGCTTTGTGGTATAGTGTAGGGAGGATCAGGGCAGATATTTATTTATTAATCCTAAGAGTATTAAAACCCTTTGATTCAGTTTTCAAACCTGGTGAATCATGGGGTGGTGGTAAAAAATAAACACACGGGTTTAACAGGAAGTGCTGCTTCAAGCAGAACCAGATAGCAAACTACTAGCATAGTGTTACATATAACTCTGTATTTCTACAACTTTTTGGGTATTTCAAAAGAATTATTTACATGTCACAAAAACAA
The DNA here is from genome assembly GCF_000732505.1 of Cyprinodon variegatus. Lineage (NCBI taxonomy): Eukaryota > Metazoa > Chordata > Actinopteri > Cyprinodontiformes > Cyprinodontidae > Cyprinodon > Cyprinodon variegatus. Next base: position 848,769 of record NW_015150602.1, read on the forward strand.
AAGCATTAACATGAACCTTTAGGAACAAAAAATAAATAAATAAATACTTTTACTTACTCTGCAAGTTGAATTGCAAGGGCTTTAATTCTAAAAGCTGGAAAGAGTAGGAAATCTCATATTTATAAAAAAATGCATCGATAACCAATTGTAAATTTCGAAGATACTGTGCTGCTTTATGCTTCCTCGTGGTAAATGTGGAAAAATGCTTGATATAAAAACCATGTTTTGTTTTCTCGCGTCTCTCAAGTTTTCTTAGTGTCTAACAGTGACCAGTTTCTATCTTTTTCTAGGCATTCTCCATCCATGTATGATATATCTATCTATATAACTATAAAACCTGCCTGTAACGGTCTCACATTGTGTTCATTATATTAGATCAATAATGACACATTTAAGATATCAAGCATGAACCATAACTTAACAATTCCTCTCCAAAGTAAGAAAAAACAACAACAAAAAATCATAATAAAGGGCAGTGTATAACTTTTTGACATTATGATGGGAAATCTATCAAATCAGGTTCCCAAGCAAAACAAAAAGACTCTGGGCCTTTTGATGATTTCATACACTTAGTTTGAATTCCAACTAAATGTTTTGCTAGATTACAATTGATTTTTATCCATGCCACTTATACTCGAACAAAGCAGTAATATAGACCTTTAACTCATTATTTGTCTGCAAGGCTACAACATTGCAGCATGAGACAGAAGATATCAAAACACAATAATAATAACATAATCTTTAGATATAAAAAATATCTAAAATCCACTTTACGTCTAAGCAATGCATTTAGGACTGTTTAGTCAGTTCCTATGCTCGACTTATCTGGAACAAACTTTCAACAGTCTGTTAAAGTGCTGAAAGTCTTCCTTTAAAAAGAAAGAGATCCTTTAAATAAAAGTTAAAAACCATTTTGTTTAGAGCGACCTTTGACTGGTGAAGGTAAAATGTTAACTGAGGTATCATTAGTTTAAGGTCGTGGTCCAACTGTTTTATTTGTTTCACTAGCTGCTTTTATCATGTTTTTATCTTTATTTGCTTTTATTCTGCTTTTATTTTCCTTCTATTTTATTGTCTATTTCATGCAAAGTTCTTTGAATTGTCTTTGCACTGAATTGGGCTTTACAAATAAACTCCCCTTGCCTTGCCTAAGCAGATCTACCAAAGTGTAGACAATATTTGAATATACAGTGGTCAATAAATATGACATTTTAGGACATAATCACACTAACAAAAAGTTAAATTGTTAATATAAACAATGCTAAATGATGCTTAAAGAGATAACTCAAAACTGAATGATCCAGTATTCAAAGACGAAAAAACAGATTTCTCTGAATGTTTACTGATGACAGAATCTGAGTAAGAGGCGTCGGCACCTCAGAAACACCTCGAACATGTGAGTCACTAACCTGGTCTTATAGTTCCGTCCAAATCCAGAGATAGAGGATGGTTCCAGCTGGCTGGCTGCCAAGAGAGCCGCACAGAGAGTCCCAGACACTCTACGCAGGATGATCCAGAGGGGGACGCCAAAGCAGATGTTGGGGAGGTGGTTGGTTGTCAGAGGCAGGAGGTCAAAGATCCGTTGAGGTGCCAGGAAGGAGTCGGGTCACAGTTTCAGGTCCAGTACACAGTGTGTCTGACAAGCTGGATGAGGGCAGGCAGACTCAGAGGTCAGGAAATGGTTCCGGTCTGTACACAAGCAGGTAGAGATCAGGCAGGAGTCAGAAGACAGATCAGGTAAACAGATCATATCGAAACCAGCAGGCTCCGAGGTCAAGAGGCAGAACGCATCAGGAGGTATTTACAAAACAGAAACGATAGAATAAACCTCACCAGTGGCTCAAAATAATCTGGCACTATTGACTGGTCTGAAGGGTGGTTATACAGAGACTAATGCAGGTGGATCAGATGAGCGGGTAATGACAACTAGGCAGAGTTTAGCAGGTGTTTGAAATGAGGGATCTTACCAAGAATCAGTGCTGAGATCGAGACGCAATCCACAACACTTAATTTACAATTCCTTCAAAAGTTTTCATAACCTTTAAACACATTTAATCTCATCTTAACCACAAGATTGAATGTATTTTAGACCAACGTAAGTTAGTGCCTTATTGTAAATAAGACAATCCATTGTCTTTTAAGCATATTTTTTTATTACAAATGAAAATATCAAAAATGTGTGATATTGTATTTAATTACTTTTCCTCTGAAACCTATAACATATGGTGAAATAACTAATTCTATATGTGATTTAATCTGTGTAAATTCAGGTGCTGTGTAAAGAAGTAATTCAACATATGAAACCCATTAGGCTATAGCACATCAGCACATAGTTGTCGAATTATTTGCAAAGGTAACATTTTTGTCAAAAACACAGTCAGGAGCCACATAGTCACAGATATCCACAGCTCAAATGAAAAAAATAACTGCTTCATTTCTTCTTTACAGAAATCTATGTCCTTATGTACTTGGTTAGGAAAATGTCATTGTAAAATGGAGCCATGAAAAGTACAACTAAAAGTTTGCTATAAACCATGTAGCAGACATAATAAACATAGATAAAGTGCTTTGGTGGGATGAAATGTATAAAAAAGTTACTGATGCGAAGTGTAGGACAAAGCTTACACCATCACTATGATTACATTATTCCCCACTGTCTTCTTCAATTTCTGGAGGATTTCTATAGGATCCGCTACCTCTAAAGAGCCCACAGCATCAACAGGGACCTCTACTACCTTGTCTATCATCTATTCATACTCCAGTGCTCAGGGATTTTTTTAACAGAAAAAAATCTCATCCAAATCCAAAGTTGGTTAGCTAGTTAGTTAGTTCCACTGCCCTTGAGTTTCTTTTTTAATTGGACTGTGCTTTTCTACAAAATGACAATAGAATAATTTAGATTTTTATTCTAAAACATTGTGGTCTTAGCATTGTGGTCTAAGAGACATTTCCTTAAATAGGACAGAGAAGCAGGTTAAAGTTTATAACAATTTTGATAGAGCTGCACTCTGGTTATACTCCCTTTTACTTAATAATTTATGAAGTAAAAAGAGCATTTTGTAAAAAGAATAAACACATGTATGGATGTAACAGAGAAACACCTAAACTCTTATCAAAGGGATGTATATATTTCCATTGGTATTGACCTAGAAATTTTAATAATCTTAAGAGAATAAAGCTTTGATTTTTTCTGGTGAACCTAAATACAATTTAAGGCTTAATTTTAATCCCTTCCTTGTAAAGACTCACCAAAGCCATTTGGTCAGATTGTTTCTGTGTCACTGTTTCTCTCTAGCTCAGCTCTGACACTTATGAAGAGACCTCAACATCCCTAAATCATCATCAGAATGAGAAAGGAGTCCCAGGGCTAATGCAATGCAGATATGTTGTCTTTTGTGTCGGGATATGAGAAAGGGAATTTATGTGAGGCGCTCGGCGAGTCAGAATTCATTTCTTGCTCAAGCTTTTGCCCTGAAGTCAAACGTAAACTGACTGCAGACTCAGCTGGCTGACTGAGTGAGGACACACACAGACATTTGCACGCATGCATATTAGCCATAGCAATGCACAAATTCACACAGACACACTCCAACACACACACGCAAGAAGTCCTAAAACACCCATCGCATCCATACACTCATATTTATACCAAAAAGCTGTCGTAATGTCCTCATTCCTGAGTGAGAGGTGACACACGCCTGACAATAACACCACTGTTACAATGGCCAGTCTAGGTAAATGTGGGGTTTGCAGTTAGATTAAAAGAGCGTTTTGGGTGCCAGTGGGGATAATAAAGGCCTCTGCAGGATTTGTGTTCATCACCATTGCCACTGGCTGGTGTTGTCATAGTGAAAATGTATTCTGATCCTTCGTTATAATGAGGTAGCTTTGTGAAACAGCTTAAGCTTACATAGAGAAAAAACAGACAAACTAAAAACAGAATGGACTCCTTTACTGTTAGATGACTGATTTCAATCGTTTTCTATGGAAAATACACACAAGGTCTCCACTGGAGGCTAAAAATCTTCTATGAACACAGATTTAACCTCAGATTTTTTAGAACAAGCCTTGTATTCCAAGGAGCAAATAGAACATCAAGGTGTACCAGCAAAGGGGTCATGTTCAGAAAGCACAATGCTTTCTGTAAGTGGGCCGCAACATATTCTGAATGAACCTGGCTAAAAGTGACGGGTACCGTTCTGTGCATTCGTGTTTAATGCGTGCAACAGAGACAGACGGAGAAACGGGGAGAGAGCGCGGGAGACGGGGAGTGATGTACTCTTATCAGTCTTGCCAGTCCTCAGCAGCAGTAGATAAACAGAAGTGTGAAGGGCAGTTGCGCTGCAGGGGGCTGATTGACATGGCTGGCGCCCAAAGAATCACACACACATAAATGAACATACACACAGATGCGTTTAAGCTTTCTTCACTTGAGCAAACATCCGCAGAGGCATCATAGCTGATTATTCAACATTTACTATCACTATAGAGTAAAATGACTCAACTAAGCTTTTTTATATAAATATATGTTCATGAGTTCTGAATAAATGAACTGATGGCAGCATTACTATTGAGGCAGCTTTGTTCTTCTGCTTTAATCTTAAGCAGCTCTAAGATGCTGAGCAGACACTCTGCAAGTCTTCCTAACATTTCTAGTAGTACCAGTTGAAAACCTAGAGTTGGTTATGGTTAGGCTGCTGCAGATTTGGTTTGCTATCTTGCATTACCTTATACTGCCCCATGTGTCCCGCTTGTATTGTTATTTTGCTAAATAAATTGGATAGAGAGTAACTGTAAATCAGCATTTTACCAGAAGAAGTAGAACATGTCATGACATAGCCGATTGTCATTTCATTATATATAAAAGGAGAACATTTTCTTTCACATCTCTTTACAGCCGTAGCAGGAGGACTTGCCCGCATGGAACTATGGAGTTTCTTGGTCAACACTGTCTCAGCTAGGCTTTGTCGAGTCTCCATGGTTACTGTATGGGCCTAGATACTCAACACTTCTATTACCACTGATGGTTTTAGCTGTTGGTCTTATAGTTGTACCATAGATCCATAATCAACAGCTTATCTGCAATAATCAACTATTTGTCACTTGAATTAAGAATCTTAGCTGCCAGCAATGTGTGCATGCAATTGGAATTTAGAGGCTATGGAGGCAAACAAATAAAAAAAATTCACAATGTAGCCTGATGTAGTCAGATGATACTCCAAACTAACTATTTGGCCTTTATCCAAAGAAATGTGAGGCAGAAAACGAACAATGCACGTCACCCTGGACATACCATCACTACGATGTAACATAGCAGTGGCAGCATCATGCTGTGGGGATTCTTTTCCTCACTAGCAACACGGAAGCTGTCAAGAGTTGATAGGAGAAAGAAACAAACATTAATATAAATAGCTATATTACCCTGTCCCCCATTCTAAAATTCAAAACAAGTACAATCCTATACTTTACCTACAGAGCAGTGTTTTACTGATTGTTCAAATAAACAGAGGAAACTAAACTACTTCCTTAGATTTTATAATACTCTGAAACAAATACACCCATGTGTATTCAAAAATAGACATGAATGCACCTCCTTTATTTTAGCACTATAAGTTTCTCTCAAACCTTGTCTCATAGATGAGTGGGTATAGCCATTTCAACAAAACAATTTTTTAATAAGCCCTAATTTGCTATATGCAAGATTGGAAAGATATGACAAATTGGGAAAAAGGCATTTTTATTACTTCTAAGATGATTCTCATTGTAAAAGATGTTACCACTCACACTTTTTAACCCAAAACATAATACATGTTTTCTGAGATATTTTTCCTTCAATAACATTGTTAATCGACAGATGTGTTGTAGATTGTTAACCAACCATCCCAACAGTTGATGACCATCAGATCTGCTTAAGAAAGAAGAAAGTGACACTGGCTTCTCTGAAGATAACAAGACAATGTAGTTTTTTAAGAAAATGTTTATTGACTTAAAGTCGAGTGGTCCACGTCTTTACACAGGTGAATAAAGGGAATATGATTGGTAATTTATCAAGAGGGCGGGATTGTTGTGGCAGAAGGTTTGCCAGCAAGTTTGAACTTAGTGCTAGTAAGTGCCCAATGGGAAATTCCATTGGGACCAAGTAGCACTAAATTGGTTACTTAGAAGCGACACTGTCAAGGAACGCTATGGACAGCAGAAACATGCAAGAGGAGGAGACTTTGTGTTAGAGGTCGTGGATGAGTCTCCTCCGTCTTACATTTTTTATTTAGAGGAGGAAAGTGGGGACGAAGATGTTGTGGAAGAGGACGCCAGGGCGGCAGAAGCTTGGTTTGGTGTAGAAGGCTTACAGCCGTACATGTTTGAGCCCTTGCCTCGCAACGCTGCCAGTTCTGTTAGCTCTACGCCTGCTGAAGACACAGACGTCCATCCCCGTGGATGGACGTCTGGGACGGAGTTCAATGGTAAAGTAAATTATTCTAATTTCAACCGTTGTATATATTAGCTGCGACATATGAAGCAAGTTGCTATGACGGAAAAAATTTGACCGACAGATGACCGTTGATATGTAATTGTAAATTTAGGTGTTCAGGCTGATGTATAACTAACTGGCCTGCATAAGATAACGGGGGAAAAAAATGATTTTAATACGTTTTTTTTTTTTTTTTAATAGTAATTTTCTAAATTTTGGTACAATATTGTTTGATAAAGAGTACATTTATATACATGTTTTAGCCAGAATAATCTGACATTTAAATATGATTTCCCTACCACTTTAAGCATTAAAGAGGTCAAAGATTAGACTTTGTTCACAACCCTCTAACTGAAAAGGGGGCTAAAGCTTAGAGGAAAACATCTAAGTAAAAAGATCGTTGTCTAGCAAAATATGCATATCCTTACATTCATCACCTACATGTACTCAGCATGCATATATATCCTGATTTAAAGTCTTTGAACCTGTGTTATATATGGGTGTTTTTCAGCGATTACTGAGCAGCATGTTCCTGGCACCATGCAGTTCAACACCAAACAATGAAACCAACAATTTTTTTATGTCACTGATAAAACTGGATCTCCACAGATAGTCATGCATATTAATCATACAAGCTCTGCACAATCAGACCTATTTTGTATTATTGGGGTGTGCACCAACTGAGCTTTTATCTCTGTATGTCTTCCGTGTGTCTGTCAGTGAGCAGTACACCCTTTCAAAGACACCCTCTTACTCTGTTGGCCTCCCAAGAGACAAAAGTTCCAATTTCTCCATCGCCTGCAGACACACAGAAAGATGGAGAGTGAGAAACGGGGGGTAGGGTGGAGGTGCAAAAGAATGAGAGAGTTTCGGAAAGAAAGCTCAGATGCAATCAGCCCTCTGAGAGTCACCAGGGTCATTGTCATGTGTCAGTCAGTGTAACACTACTCGGCGTGATAAGCCGGCCGATTGCGGCGCGGGGTGACAGCGCGATACAGCTCTTTGCTGGCGCTCCTGACGAGACACGAAATTAACCCCCAGCGCTTTGGCGATAAACATCTAAAATGGTTTTGGGACCCCAGGGGCTAATGGGAAAAGACGGGGAGCTATCAAAATATCAAATGTGCGTGACAAGCGACACAAGGACCAGGTCTGTCAAACGCTGGCCTATCTGAGTGTGATTTAACTCTGTCTTCCTACTGACCCATGGAAGCACGGGGCTGAGTTTGGTGCTTCTCAATGAACGATATGATCTTAACAGACATTTATTTGCACAACACAAGACAAGGGTTTGAGTTTTAATTAGGTAAATAGCTCATTGGGAGGAATCAGTTCTAATCTCTTAATGAGGGTCGGCCCAGGCTAATAGCTGCTGCCGCTTCTCACAGTGAGGGAATTCTCTTGAAAACTAGTGACTGCAGATTTTATTTTATTTTTTGTTTAGCTTAGAGAAATTTTAAGTGATATAAAAATGTAGATAACATATGTTTTTTTAAACTGTCGGTTCATTATTGGTTGAGGGGGCCGCGGTGTGTCCTTGGTGTAAGTTACATGAAGGACGAGATAGTGAGAGGTGAAAGAAATCTTTTTGTGGACATGTCTCAGCAGGGCGACATGTGAAGGTGATGGGTGTCACCGGTGTCCCTGTGGTCCGAGGGCATATCTCTGCCTGCTGCTTCTGACGGCAGCCTGACTGACTCATGATCAGGATTTATCATTGTGATTTATGATGAGCCAGCTTGCTCCCTCTTGTAGCCAGGATGCTGGTGTGTCTTTGAGCTTACAAGTTTGTCTGACAGATACATGGGTTTACTGAAGACTCACTAAAAACCTGATATATTTGCAAAGTGAAGGGGAAAATTTATACAAATGAATAGCTGAACAGTGTAGCAGGCACTTGAGTCAAGACAGTTGTAGAACAACCTAATTACGTGACGTTCTAAAGGCAACACCAGTGTGTGTGCAGGACATTCAGTGGCTCTGCCCTCAGCCAGAACTTTAGGAAAATCAGAGATGACAGACAGGTTCTGTCCCTACTGACAGGAAGTGTCTCCTTATTTCTGAAAAATGTCTTAAATAAAGGCATGAGGTAAAGTTTCTTTTCATGACTTGCTGATAAAATGCTGTTGTGTCTTCAAACATGGTGTATATGTTGTCCAAGTCACATAGTGGTGTATATTTTAAAACAAATTCCAATCTTTATCAGCTGAAGAGAAGAAAAAGAAAAAAATTGTACTTTACAAAAATAAAACCTGAAAACCACATACCCTAGTGTTTGTAATTTTACCTAAACATTACATTTTTAGTAGCCTAAGTTTAAAAATACTAAACTTTGAAATATGATACTTAAACACGTTTCCCATCTTTTTAGGTATGGTAAAAATTGCTTCAACCTTTGATCTTCACTATAATTGGATTATTTGAACACATTCATATGCTTTTAGATAAATCATTCCACTGCTAATGGTAACACATCCAGAACATACGTGGAGGTTTTATAGACATACTGATTACTCCATAGAGCAATTCACAGATCAATTAGCACCTTGGATTTAGGTACTTTGCTGAAGCAAACAACAAGATAAAAGATTTCTAATGGCAGCATGCTCAAAGAGATACACCATAATAGTTTTCGGACACACATTTGTTGTTTTGTTTACATGGCTTTTAACAAACTGGAACATATAGCTTTCTTCTTGCCACTGTATCATAAAATACAAACTTTTTAGAGTAAGAGGCTTCAGCTGCATCTCCGATCAAAGTTTGCTTCTTCGACCTGTCAGTATACATGGACGAATATCGAAGTCGATCAGTGGATGTGCAATGCTATTTATTTTTTTTATATCAATAAATGTGTACTCCACAAGTCCTCAAAGCTTTATAAACTACAGCAGTGGGGGACAATTTCACTTCCTGAGGGCTGGTAACCTTCAACTTTTAGATATGCCATTGGTTCAACACACCTGTATCAATTAATTAGATGATTGAGAGGACTGTGGAACAACTAACTGCATATTAAGGGGGTAACAGCCATTTGATTTAGGTGTGTTGGACCAAGAGTGAATCTAAAAAGTGCAGAGTACAGGCCCTCATGAACTGGAATTGCCATTCCCTGAGGTACAATATAACAGTTAGAGGGACTCTGTTACTCATTGGCTTCGTTTGCAAATACTACTTTATTTAGGGATATTAGATTAAAGGGGTGGAAAATAACTTCCAAACACCTTTTTCATTTCTTATCTACAATCCGAAAAATGTTTTGAAAACCATATATCATTTCCTTTCCTCTTTTAGAATTAAGGGGGACTGTACTCTGGTGTATCTATTCAAATCCCATGAAGATATATTCAAGGTTAAAATAACAAAAACATGAAACATTTCTAGTTGTTTGAATATTCTTGCAAGGCACTGTAAGTCCTTCCACCTAGTGCACTAATTGTTCTCTTTTAATAGGCTGATGTCATGCACACACTGTCTCTGCTTATAAAAGTATAAGAGGCAGAGTGAAAGTAACTGCGCTCCATCTTAGCAAGTAGGAGGTGCTGCTTTTTCCGAGTGGCATCCTGTGTGAATTTATGTCTAACTGAATGTGAACCAAGGTGTTACAGTTAGTGTAAAATGACACTGTAGTGTTTCCCTTGACAAAAGCATGTTACAAGGCCGAACATTTTCATTGAAATTACTTGATTAAAATGTTTGAAAACGACAGAAGACCCTGTGCATGACACCAAAGTGCGCTATCAGTCGTTTCACCCTCGTATTTTTGCTGTAACAGGCGAGCAGAGTCCTGACTACTAAATGCCAGGCGCAGGGACATGGGGGCTATTTAGTAAACATCTTTCAGTTCCACTCCAGTCATCCGGCCAAGCAGAGAGGCAGCCTCTTAGCTTCCCCCTTCAATGTTGAGATGCAGGGAAACAGGCCATCTACAGGCCCAGGGGATGGAGGGATGAGAGGGAAAAGAAGAGGAGGAGAAGGGGGAAGAGACAAAGAGGAGGGCACTGGAACACATTCACAGATTAACCCGCATGGAGGAGATGGAAAATAGAATGGAACTGTACAAACATGTGCGCGTGGGTGTGTGTGCATGCTGAGAAAGACAGAATAAACACTGACATTAAAGGTGTGTCTGGGCAACATAAAACAGGGATGATTATTTAGCATCTCTTCTCTGCTGAGAACATAAATATTCAGGAAATAACTGACAAACCTTTAAATTTCTACTGACTCCATCTCTACTAACATCATCCCGTTCAACCTCTACAGCAAGTGAGGAACAAAAAAAATAAGATTATGTCAAATGAACCCCCTCCATGGGGTTTCAGTATAGCGCCTCCTAAAAAAGATGGCTCCTATATGACAGGTACATTTGACATATGTACTACTGTATGCCTTGCATGACTGAAAGTAAAATAGTGTGACCCCTCGGGCTGGGAGTTTAATTGTGCTAGTGGGAAACAGTCACAACAAGATTGCAGCGGATGCTGAAGGACAGGTAAGGACCACTTAAGATATACTCCGCAGGTTTGGTGGTAGAGTGGACCTTGGAGGTTGGATAGCCCTGGTACTCTCATCTTCATACAAAGTCAAATGCTGACAGGAACCAGATGTCTTTGCAAGTTAGACATTAATTTGATGTAACACATTCATTTTGCAAGATCTTGAGACAGAATATTTGTTCTCCAATTTGTGATTTTGAATTTTTGTTTACTAAGCTTTTTATCTTTCACTTATTAGATTGTTTTGCCAACCTCAGTCCGATACCATTTATTGTGACAACTTTGTCTTTGAGAGGATGGATGGATGGATGGATGGATGGATGGATGGATGGATGGATGGATGGATGGATGGATGGATGGATGGATTGATTGATTGATTGATTGATTGATTGATTGATTGATTGATTGATGAATGGATGGACAGACAGGCGGATGGATGGATGGATGGATGGATGGATGGATGGATGGATGGAT
>NW_015150602.1:860520-962983 GCF_000732505.1 Cyprinodon variegatus
ACTTATTAGATTGTTTTGCCAACCTCAGTCCGATGCCATTTATTGTGACAACTTTTTCTTTGAGAGGGTGGATGGATGGATGGATGGATGGATGGATGGATGGATGGATGGATGGATGGATGGATGGATGGATGGATGGATGGATTGATAGTTAAATGGATGGATGGATGGATGGATGGATTGATAGTTGGATGGATGGATGGATGGATGGATGGATGGATGGATGGATGGATGGATGGATGGATGGATGGATGGATGGATGGATGGATGGGGCATTGCAGGCTACCAAAAGAAGCCAATGACCCCCATTCCAAAGAGGTGGAAACCTTCGTCCATCTCAATTTGCAAATTTTCAAAACAAAAACAAGGTTTTGTTGGGCTACTGTTTAAAACCTCGAACTCAACGCTATTCCTGACATTTTGAATTGAATAAAACTTCCTGGATGGGAAGCAAAATGTCTACAAACTTGGAAACAAAGTTCAGTGGATTGTTATTATCTTACTTTTTTTGGAATTTGTCAGTAGACATATTTTCGATACTATAAATCTTTTATATCATGAATTCTTCCAAGTGAACATAATGCTCCCAAACAGAGAATTTAAAAACTGGCTTCTATGCATTTTTCACTGATTGTTTTTGATCACCAAACAACATATTTTGTCAGCATGCTTTGTTAATGTAATAACTACTGGCCTTTAGACTTCAAAATAAAAGTTTCAGACAAAATTACTGTTTGACTAGAAGATAAAGAATACATCCTTTCTACCTGGGTTTCCCTGTAACATACTTTAAATGATAGAGTTACAGCTTCCTTTTGTCAGGAAATGTGGGAGCTCTGTGTGTTGCACCAATAAATTACATTTCTTTCCAAGATTTTTGAAAATCTAAAAAAAGTAATGTAATAACAGTGTTTCCTTGTTTTACTCTAATAGGCAGTTATCAGATTTTGCTGCTATTCTCTTTCAATGAGGTAATTTTATTGCACAAGAGTTTATTCATCCTCACAAAGAATAATCTGAGCATAGTGATTGTTTACTCGCTTTTGATGTTATGGCTTTGCTCGTATTGCAGATAACATGTTCCCCTGCTGCGGGGAAAGCTGCCGTGTGTGTGTGTGTGTGTGTGTTTACATGAATGTGCAGTGGTGTATCAGTAGTTGCGGAAACAGAGAGCACCGTAAAGATCCAGATACACAGTCAGATCCACAGGGGAATAGCTGTGAGTGAGTACTGTTGGTTTGTTTGACAGGGACCTCTTACCCTTGTCTCTCACACCTCAGATAGAGAGAGACAAATACACCAGGATGGCAGATAGAGTCTGATAACAGAAAACTGAAAGGGAGAGGAGAGAGGGAGAGAAAACATAAAGATAGCCCATGTGGCGGCGAAGATGGGCTTGGGGAATCAGAGCCTTAGAATAAAGGAGTAAGAGCAAAAGAGGGGCAACAATAAAAGGGTCTGGGAGAGAAGGAGAGAATTAAGAGAGGAGAGGGATAAGAGAAAGTGAGGGAGAAAGCTAGAGATAAGAAAAGAGAGAAAGCCTGGCACTGCACCGGGTAGTGGAGGGTTTATTATTCTCTGTAGCACTCAATCAAACGGCGGCCCTCTGAACAGAGAGCAATGCTGGCGAATCTTCCTGGGGGCTTTCTCTCTGTGTCTTTCCTTCTCTCTCACTCTCTTTTTCCATCTCTGGCCTCCTCACCCCCCCACCACCACCACTCTCCATGTCTTTTTTCCTGCGGTGTATGAGTGCTATCCATCTGTCAGCTGTCAGTGCCAGTGAGAGATATGCAAAGCTGTCACTTCACGTCAGCTCGGGTTTGGGAGGGTCTTTTTTTGCAGCTGCTAGTCTGCACATACTTTCCCTACGGCAGTACTGGTGTGCTATCAAAGCATCAATAAAAACACACACACACACACACTGACATTAGACTCTTGCATTGTCTTAATAATGCTAGCCTTTAGTTAAAGAAGGTTTTAAAGTGTACTACAGCCTTACTGTTGACCCCGTCTCTGAAAGTAAAAGATTTTTGTGAAAAAAAAACTTTTAGGTTGTAAAAAAAAAAGAGCTTTTCATGTTACTGAGAGACAACGTGCAATAGTGTTCCCTCTCAAAGGTATGAAAACCTCAATCAAAACTAAAGTGACCTTTAAAAGAACTGATAATTAAAATTTCACTTTGATGTCGAGCTTAGCTTAACAATATGCCATGTGATCCTTTCCATTTCTAGGAACATCTTTTTAAATTAGCTCCTGAGTATTATTTAAAAGCTAGAGGCCAAAAAAATGAGTATGTCCATCTTGTAAATCCACATGTTAGGGGTATACCGAGCCTGGTGTCATTCAGAGCTTTTGGTTGAATCAGGGCAAAATACTGCATTCACTATCTCATCACAGATAGATGCGTTTATTTTAGCATGCTAAAGAGATATATTTTGTTTTAATTTTATTTCGAACAAACAAGTTTTTAGGTATAGTGGCACCCTGCTGTTCTCGTGTTTTGTACATTTGAGTTAAACCAAAATGCAGATACAAACCTGAGGTGAGCATTGTGAAAGTTTTTTTCATTACAACAGAAAACTTAAGGAATTTATACGTTTTCTGTATCAGCATAACATGCATCGAGTATCAGCAGAACACTAGCTTTGAACAGAGAAAACCTGTTAGCTTGTATACTGAGGAAACAGTGGAGAAATGACATTACATGCAGGTCAGCCAATCAGGGGATCAGAAACAGCTGTGGAAAACGAATGAACTGAATATGGAAAAACCTTTAAAAGAAAGAAACAAGATTTAAAACAGTTGCAAGCCAAACTTCAAACAGAATCTGATTCATTCAGGAAAACACGCTTTATTTTAGGGAAAGGAAAAACATTTGTTTGGATTAGAAAGAGTTGTTCTGTGGCAGGGATTCAATCTCAAGTCCTTAAGGGCTAGTGTCAAACAAACGTTTGATTTTTCTATGGACCAAAACACCTTAATGAAATGGCTAAATTACCTACGGTACTTTGGAATAAGTTCCATGACTGAATGGTACAGGCGTATACTGTAAGATGAAACCGTAAATCTCCCTCTCTGCTACTTAATGTGTTTTCTCTTTTAACAAAGTTGGCTTCTCTCACCCCTCTTTCAAACCATCTGTCCTCTCTATACCAACTCTGAACATTTTGGTCCACAAAAGTGTCATTGTTTTTTCACATGCAAGTATATTACATTTGTGTTGTTGTAGTTACACAGCTATACCTCCTCAGTTCACGTTGAATTCTACAGAGTCCGGAAAAGCTCCTAATTATTAGATTCAGATAGATTTTCACAGAGATGCATCTAAACAGTAATTCTCAAGATCCCATGTTCCCAGAAAATTTTGAGAAGCAGCATTATCTCCTCTGTTGTTTTGAACATATTTTTAAAAGTTACATTACTTCTGCAGAGATTAAACAATTAAGAAAAACAGAAATACATCCAGGAAAAAACACCTTAATTTAGAAGTTAGGAGTAGCGTTTTTTCTTTTATGTGTCAGGTCAAAGTTGTCCTCTCCAGTTTCAAAATATAGGATGTAGTGAGTGGATTAAGGAGATAGAGGGGGAAACCATTTTGTAATATCCCATTAGTAATTCATTCAACTGAGAATTCTAGGTTCTAGTTTCATAATGGAATTAATTGAAACTCAAAGAATTGGAGAACATGCAAACTCTGTGCCTGCGACTGAACCAAGGAGCTTCTTGCTCCATGGCAACAGTGCTACAATCTGCCCCATCTTGCAGCCTACAATGGACAATATGGACAAGCCCATTGCCTTTTAAAGAAAAGGGCAATGAAAAGAAGAATGTGTGGAGAAGTTAAATGGAGAGTTTTCAACATAAAATATATACCTGTAAATAAGCATGGTGGAGGTTGTATTATGTTGTGGAACATCGCTGCTTCCAGTGGCAAACTGTAAAAAAACTGTATTAGATAATGAATTTCCCTGCAATAATATTCCTGGAAGTTTGCTGAAGAATTGTGTTCACTATAGAGGTATTATTTTCTATCATTTGCAAATGGACATTTAGCAGGTATTGCTGGGCCTGCAAGTGCAAACAATGGGTACAACCAAGGGATTCAAAAAAATATGCAGGGAAGTGTTTCATCAAGTTCTATTTTTCTCAGTTTTTTCTGTTTCATTAAAAGTGTTTTATCCATTACTTAATTTCTAGATGAATTAGCCTTTATTTCTTTGTAGGTGTCCAACTCTTGGGTTGTTACCGTCATCTCTTGTGCATTTACTGAAAAAAAATTAAGGACACATTTACAGAGAAAACACCTTTACATTTTCCTAACTTTCAATATTTTACTCCCTGTATTGCAGTCTGTGTGCATAGTTTTGACCTTGGGTGATTAGTGCAATTTGGACTTTTGTTATTACATGTCATTGCAGTTGACTGTTGTAATGAGGAGTTAGCATGGAAGCCTCTGACCAAAGCTATATGAATAATTGTGTTTTTCTTTCAAGGTAGAAAATAATCAAGGACAAATCTTCATGAGTTGTATACCTGCAGCCGGAATTTCTTTTGTCCCTTCATACAACACATGAAGTATGTATGTGTTTGAATGGTTAGTCACGGCAAAACAACAAGACTGTTCTGCCAAACTCCAAGTGGGTTCCAAAGACGGAGGGCTGTGGTTGTACTGGATATGCGTATGTCTGGGTGTGCATGTTTGTGTGGGTATGTGTGTATTGAAGGAGCAATTACAGAAATTAATTGCAGACCTTTGCTGACAAGACTCAGGAAGAAGATGTGAAGGGTACGCATGTGCGCTCTATGACAACAAGAGAAAAGGGGATGAGTGTGGCTTCCTTCCATTTGTATATGTTGACAAGATTGCTGGGTTTTTGTGCCTATTGTGCCACTCCTGCCATTCCAGCGCCAATTGTGTTGAGGTTTTGGGGGGCTCGTTATTAGAGGGTGACAGTTTCTGGGCGGAAACAAACACGACTCCGGCGATTAACACCGTGTCACTGTGTCAGCTCATACTGTAATCCTGATATTCTGTCTATCGCACATGTGTGCACAAAGAGGGAGGGGGAGGTGAGAAAAGGGGGCAGTGAGAATATCATAGGAACACGGAGGGAGAAGAAAGAAGCACAGCCGAGATCCCGTGAGAGACAGATAAAGCCGTGTCGTTCATCGAGGACACTGCGAACGTGGCGCTGTGCTGCAATTCAACGTTAACATTCCTCCCAACCTCGGCTTCTCCATGGGGAAGAGTAAGGCCTACTGGGGGATCTTTTTAGCCGATCAGACGTGCCAATGCTCCTGCCAGGCTAAGGATACAATAGGAGAGCAGGGCATGACAGACTAGTGTGAATAAAAGGTTACTGCTGAGCAGAACAGTATTATACAGCTTAAAATGAAAAAAAAAAAAAAGGTAAAAGATGTTTAACACAGAAAGATCTACAGCTTAAATTATAGTAGGAACTTGGTAGACAAAGTTGACATAGAAAAGTAAAAGGAATCCAGTATGCACCGTGTTGTAGGATTGCATTGCTATCTGGGTGAACACCCCTAACTACAGT
Source organism: Cyprinodon variegatus (assembly GCF_000732505.1). Taxonomy (NCBI): domain Eukaryota; kingdom Metazoa; phylum Chordata; class Actinopteri; order Cyprinodontiformes; family Cyprinodontidae; genus Cyprinodon; species Cyprinodon variegatus. The sequence goes on from NW_015150602.1 coordinate 866,079, forward strand.
AGAGCATATGACATGTAGCCTGAGGCTAAAACCTTACACTTGTCTTCACAACATTTAAGGGAGAAATGTTACCCTTTTTCTTGTCAACATGTTTTGACAGCTTTATTTCTCTTCCTGCAAAATTGCTTTACATGGAAACTGCATGTTAAGACAGAAAAATGTTTGAAACCTGTATAAACCTGTGTACTTAAAAGTAAAGTCCCACTTGTAACAGTTATAGGACATTAACAGAACTGGTATGAGCTGCTAAAGATCATTGTTTGACCTAAGAAGAAGTTACGATAATCAAATATCTTCTTTTTCTCCGACAAGGCCATTTTTCATCCTCTTGCTAGGTGTCTTATTATATGTTTATAATCTATATAATCTGTACATGTAGCTCCCATATTCATATTTATATTTATACACAATTTTTTACAGTCCATAACTATTACTTTTTGCTTGTACATACACCTGTAGTTATATTTATATCCTGTATAGCACTTCTGGATAGATGCAAACCACATTTTGTTGCTTTGTACTCGTGACAGTGCAATGATAATAAAGTTGAATTCTTTACTCTTCTTTACAGCAGATAGAGGCTGCAGCTTAGGCTAACTTGCTACTGGGTGTAATTGTTTGTTTGTTCAAAAGTTTGTTTACAGTCTAGGGTTTATGGGCGTCCCATGAAAAAATTTGATTTTTAAGTCTTTAGAAAAATCTCTGCTCTGTACCTAGATGATTGGAGTGATTTTTGTCCTTATTTGAGATTGAATAAAAAAATTATATTATTGTTTTTAACATCATAAATGAATGGCAATGAGTGGTTATGGCCAAACTGCTCCTGGTTTGTGTTGTTGTCACTTAAACAGTTAGCTACACTGTAACAGTCCATCGGTTAAGGTTGGCCTTTGTCTTCTGTATCATTCTTTTCTACCTAGTCTCCATCATTATCAACTCTGACTGGTTGTCATGGTTGCGGGAGGTGGGCAGGGTCCGAAATTAACTTGAGACTCACTGGCCAAGTGGACCAGAAGATAGAATTATCTACCAACCAAGCATATTTTTACTGGCCAGAAAAAAAAAATTCTGAGAAAAAACTCTCAGATATTTGTAAAGACCATGGTATTTCACTAAGGCATTATGTCAAATGCAAACAAAGTTACAGTGAAATGTAATGTAGCATGATCAAATAAAGTTGCAATTCAGAATTTCTTTACATTTTATTAAAAAGTTGCAAGTACAGAATACTTGTAATAGATAAAGTGGCCATAAATAAATCCTTTCAAAAAACAGCAATTTGTATTTGTTATACTGTCAATAAATAAAGGAGTAGCATTTCTTCCAACGGTATGGGCAGTGCAAAACAATATTTTCATCTTTATGTGTTTGTGTTGATGCAACCATCAACCTAGTTGCTGCGACATGGATTGTTTCGATTGAGCCTTAGACATAGTCATCCAGTGAATGTGGCATTTACTGCATTTCTGTTCACAGATCCTCTCCTGTTTCATATATTGACAGCCAGCGACAAATTCATCTTGTCTGTTTTCTTTTATGTATTTGCAGTATACTGAGCAACTCATTAGTTTAACATCATTGTCATAAACACGGTCTTCCCGAAAGTACCATTTTTCAATAGACTTTCTCTTCACCCTTGGACCTGTAGATCATCGTTCCGGCTCCTCCTCATCGGCATGTTCTCTTTTAGAATGCTGGTTACTCCAACTATATACCACCACATTATGCTAGCGGCGGAGTTGTTGTTAAATGATTGGGTATTGGTGTTGTGCTCTCTGTCTATAGGTGAGTGAGGAACAGACAGCAGAGGAACAAAAGGGCAGAGGGGAGACTTACCAAAATAAAAGAATGTGACTGAAGCGCAACATGGTCCAAACATTTACTCACCTTGTGCCGAATGGTGTGGCATTAAATCGGCAAATGAAAAATTAAGTTGAATTTGATGAGTGGGGAGTGTTAATTTCGGAACTTTGGTGTGGGGGAGGAGCCTTTGGGAGGGCGAGGGGATAGAAAACCAAAATAGCTTGTTCAGAAGAGGGCTGAATGAGGAGCTAATTGGTAGATGCTCTCTACCTTATCTGAGAGGAATATTCCTGCTCAAACAGTGAAAACATGCTCTGGAGGCCTTATTTTGAATATAACTTTTTTTTTTACCAGTTGCTGAATTATATTGCTAATATCTAACAACAGTCATAACAGTCATTGACATCATATACCTAAAGGGCCTTCAAGTGTTTGCCAAAGGTTACTAAGTCTGCACTGATTGTAATACAACTAGCTTGAAGAAAATGCACAATCTGTATTGGCTGTTAATATATATGATTTGTTGTATATATATTGCAACATATCCTTTGATGAAAAAACATGGCAGCTTCTGCTGACCTGCTGAATTGTTGCAAGATTTGTCTGACTCGTGAGTACCACGCATACCTGTCGTGATTTTCAGGTAGCGTCATTTGGATTTTGTTAGGTGTAGGCACCAAACGTATTTGGATGACTAAAAACATCTACTTTGTATTTGGTGAAGGAAAGGGTTATTTTTAAAAGGGTTCCTCAAAACATGAACCAGGTGGATAAAAAAACACAAATATTGAAGGGTGACAGATGTCCCTGAGTGCTGCTGACCCAGCCTCCATGATAATACCTGGATCAAAAAAGAAATATTCTGATGATTCTGTGACTCAACACTGTTGTATATTTTGCTGATAATTGTGATACATTAGACAGGAAACAAAAAACTGAAAAAAAAAAATAAATGAAGTATTTGAAATATAATATGATATGGTATGCAACATTAACTCTATTTAAGAGTTCCATTTCACTTTGTGGTAGAAAAATGTACAACCATGTGGTTTCTCTGGCAGGTACAGTACAGTACAGTACAGGTTGCAAGATATCTGGACACATTAAGAGGCCGCTGTCACAAACTGCTAACTGCTGTCAGCTTTATCTGGTGAAGTTAGCATAATTTCTTATTATGAAAATAGTATATAAGGTTTGTGCTTAATATCCTGTGTCTGAGAGTCTTATTAAATAAGCAAGTAGTACCTGATTTGTTGCTCTGTTTCTTGATTAAACCAATTAGTGAAGTTATTATCAGGCTAAGTAACAAATTTCTTCAAGTACAACATCAAGAGTTCCCTATTCCTTTGAAAGGATGCAGCTACTAGACCAGATTCAAATCACCTGTAAGCAGTCATATGCTGGGCTCACAACGAACGAGCTGCAGCTGTGGTGGCAGTGCCGCAAGGGACCCAAATCATTACAATAAATATGTAGAATAACAACAGCCACGGTGCAGTGCGGATGCTGTTACACAGAAGTTTTCCGCAAGAAGGATGGTTGGACGCACACTGCAGAAGTCTTCATATCATGCTTCTGAGTTTCACAAGCAAATAGGAAAACCTCAGCACCAGATAAAAGAAAGTTTGGATGGATTTCAAAATAAACTTAAACCACCAACCATTTGAGGCAAAACAGAAACAGGGGAACTTGAAAAAAGACAATTATTAAGGTGAGTTGCCTTACAATTCCCTAAAAGAGCGGTCAAACCCACCGGTACTTCTTTTTCTTGAGCGCCGTTTCTGTAGCTATAGTCACTGCAGGGATAAAGCATTTAATGTGAATGGCTTTCTGCAGTATGCCGGCACAGCAGTCGCGCCATGTTTAGTGTGAGCCCGGTAGGAGAACACCATAACGGATAACAGTGCTAAAGTTAGGCTCTGTTTTGCTTCTCAATAGCAATTATGGGCTGTATTTGATTATCCTTAGACCATAGTAATCTACCTCTTATCACAGTCAGTTATTTGTTCTACTTGTAAAAATGCAAAAAAAACTTTTTCTTTTGAATTGAGACCAGCCAGAATTAGACAAGTACAGAAACCAAAATGGACTATCTAAACTCAGAATAAATTGTCCACCACTGATTAGTGATTAGTTACTGCACAGTACAAATTAATTCTGTAATTTTTGTTTAAAATCTTTGAATGACTTTCAATCTGGCGAACTCAGTTCGAATATAAGGAGCAATCTGTCCAAAAAACAGAAGTGTAAAAAAAATTGCAAATAAACAGTCTAACATAAAGTTACACCACTTTAAATCCTGTTTTGTACTTAAATTTGATATATGAGCCTGAATTTAAGTGTCTTTACACCACCACCACCCCTTATTCCAATACTGTACACCCACATGTCTTCATATAAAATGTTTTCTAGTCAAAGGTTTCAAAGGATTCCTCTTTCTCGAGATTGCAAGCTTGTTTTTGCAATAACAAAGTTAACAGTGTTTGCATTTGGGTGAATTCAAGATGAAAGATTGAGGATATTTGATTGGATCCGGAATGAAGTCAGTATGGTAGTTTGGTAATACTTGATCTGTAACTGAAGAAATGCATAAAAAGCCAAAACCGTTTACTTTGATCCATTTAAAAAAAGAAAAGAGTGGTTGTTGTTGCATTGGATTTAGTAGCTTTGCAAAGAAGAGTTAAAGCGAGGCTGGTTTATCTTCAGGCATATTTCTTTTAATCAGATTGACAGTCAGCAGTACTCCAACGCTACTGTGGGCAGGTTGGCTTCACCTTCACGCTCTCAATCAGCCCCTCTATCACCAAGGTTCTACATTAGCATACACCCATACACACCTAAATAGATGACAGAAACTTGCAGATGGGCGCGTTCGTGTGGGTAAACACAAACACACAGACTCATACACTCTATCCCCTCCTCCAGCACCTCTCAAACACATTATTGGCAGCAGTTCAGTGACGGCTGTGTGACTGCCAGTACTGCGGATCTGCTCCTGGAGCGAGCGCTCCCCATCAGCGCTGGCTTGATTACCCTGATGTATGCACACCCAGACACTTGACAATCTCTCAGCATTTACATATGCAGCCTCAGCACTCCACACTACATCTGATGTGTGCAGGCAAGGGGAGTGTTTGCGAGAATAACCGTGCGTGGAGTGCCAGTGTTCGCTCGGCGAGTGGGAGAAGATGGGGAGGAAGGAGGGGAGAAATGGCAGCCCTCAATCGCTAAACGTAAAACAAACAAAGTTTAATCCGACGCCGAGCCCCAGCTCTTCAAAGCCGGAGACGGAAGTAAGAAAAGAGCGAGAGACAGCCGCCCCACCTGAGGGTGTGCGACGCCGTAAACACACAAACAGAGCGTTTACCAACCAGCCCATTACTCACTCTGGTGTCAAACTTGTAGCACTCATTGCTAACTAACACACACACTACTGGGGATAGAGCTGCCTTACAAAACCTTAAAAAAGCAGAACACGCTTGACTGATCTTTCCATATAATAATAATAGAAAAACATAATCTCACAAACAACCCTGTGTCTCCAAAAAAACAAACTGAATCAAAAGGGGGGCCTGCCTCTTGTTCTGTCTTTCTTTCCATCTCTGTCAACGTGAAGGGAAGTGTGGATGAGAGGCAGGAGGAGAGGAAGAGAATCAGAGAGAAGAGGTCTGGGGAGTTGCACTGTGTCGATCCTTTTTGGCTTGCGCTTCACAGGGCTCGGCTGATCATCATTAAAACGCACAAAACTTGACATGTTTATTTAATGGCTGCTCCCGGCGAAGACGGCAAGCTGCTGCTATCTCTCACCGTCACATGTTGATCTACCACTGTGCCATGTGGTTCTCCAAGAGGCTGTATATGTGTGTGTGTAGACATTATTCTTTATGTGTCTTCACTTTCCTGCCTTCATTAAAAGGTTTCACATTTCTCTATCATATTATCAATCTGAGACTCTTCTCTCAACAAGGGGCAAGGCCCTGAGTGTTGGAACTATGTGGACTGGAATAGTTTGTTCTTCATACCACTGAAATATTTATATTTACAGACACCAAACATGCAATACTGATTTGCAGCCTTTGAAAAATGTCAACACTAAACAGTCCATGCCTTTCGTTAACACATGAAAATCAGCACCAGCCCACTGCACTCTTCATGTCTACAGTTACGGACAACTTCCCAAACAACTTTTGATTGCTTTAGATCACATCGGGCCAACAAGTGCCACACAATGCACCAGCTCGGCACACTGTGATCTGATGTGGATTTGTTTTAGAAGTCATTTATGTAGTGGAGTTAAAAATGCCACTGATTTTATGCTCCGTTTATAGTTTTATTCAACAAAGATGGTTGAATAATGTAAACAAACAAGACAGACCTGAATTTGCTAATACTTTAGGAAAAGAAAATGTTGGCTAAAAAGGGGAAAGAAAATGCTGCTGGAATGTTATTATTGCTTGGAAACATTGTTCCATGGACAGAGTCCAAGTCAAATCCAAAGTCTCTAATGACTATAATAAAACATTTTCTCATCACCTCAATCCATGTATAACTTTATATTGGAATTCTAAACCTGTTTTATTTGTCTTCAGGCCTAATTTACATTCAGATCAACTTAAACAACCTACAACTGTCTTTATTGCACTGATATATTTTTATTTTATTTTTTAATGTGAGTTCCATGATTTCTCTCCATTGTAATGTGAAATCTAAGCACCATTTTGTCAAAAAGAGAATGACCTGAGAAAGGAAATTTCAAACATGGTAACCTAAATATAATTTTTCATTAATTTTCAAAGTCATACAAACCAGAAGTTAGCAATTCCATGGTAATTTGAAAATCAAAAGACTGAAAGATTGTGGATTTTTAACAGGCGACATAATGTGTTGTCAGTCTGAATTTAACAGGCAGAATCTATCATACTTTTTTTCGGTATAGTTATCATTATTCTTGTGTCATGTCATTGAGATTGATACAAAGTTGTAATACAATATAAGGTTGTGTTGGTCTACACCCAGTGCTCACAGCCCATCAGGTGGTGGAAATTCACTTATTGCTCCTTTGCGTAGATAGAGGGATTTTACACCCTTTGATGGCTCTATAATGTAATGTTTTTTGCTGCTAAAGCATTTTTTTTTCTGTTTAGCAATAAGTGACCTTCTGCCATCTTAATCATTTCAATTCTTGTCTTTTTGTTGAAAAAAAATCTTTGTTGCCATATTTTGCTGTATCTATTGTTTCCATGCAGTTTCCTTGTGTGAAATCAACAACAATGTCATGTCATGTTGAATGATTTCTGAATGCATTATTTTTTTGTATGGCCTAATACAAATCCAAAATATACTTAATAAATGTTTTTTTTTTTTTTTTACAGAGAGGACTCAAATTTGATTGTTTATTATACTTTACAGGCTACAGTAACCAAGCAGAACCGACAAATAAGAAAACTAACTGCTTTCTTTTCTTTTTTTCCCCCACAGTGCTTGTTTCTTCTTGTTTGGTTTAGAAGTGGTTCCCATGAAGCAACAGCCGTCATTCATCAAACAATCAACTTTCTGAACTGAATTTGTTCTTCAGGATCGTGGGGGTCTGGACTCTTTTCCAGCTGTTATCCACAGTCAGTCGGTGGTGAAACAATTTGCATCCTTCTTTATTACCGATTACTGAAAAAAAATAGTAAGATCAACTGTTCAGTTTAAAACAATGTGCAAAAAGCACATGACCAAGAACTCTGCAGTCTGTTGACACATCAAACATTGCTTTTCCAAACAAATACTATCTATTGGATAAACACTGTGGATTTTGTTTCTCGGATGGTTCCTGAGACGAACCCCTCTTGATCTGTTATTGATAAATCTGTGTTATCAGTGCCAACTGAAATTTAGATTTATCTGAAATGTTTTGAATAATCCAGTCCAGGTTTCTAAGCATTTCTGACATTGAACTTAAAATTATTTAATCACAACTTCTCAAAAAATAGAAAAAATAGCTTTTTATTAAAGAGAATAACCAAACACTGCAACTGAATTTAGCAAGCTAGTGATTATTATTGATTTTTCTTCTTCTACTGTAAAATATAAATTAAATTAAAAAGTGGATTGTTTCAGTCCCTATTGGTGATATCTGCAAATATGACAATAAAACTTTTTTGTTTTTTTCTGATGCAGTAAATATAAATAAAAAAATGGCGCAACGCTTGGGTAAATTGAAAAGTTGTGTTATTTAGGGTGGTGAGCTGTGTAGCTTATATCCATTTGTGCACCTTGTTTTTTCTACTAAGTTATAAAATTATCTACAAAAATAAATTGCACAAAATACCAAACAATATTCCATAATGAAGAAAAACATTGCTAACATGAAAAATCTGTTGCTATAAAGGACATTCTATATATTTCCATTGCCTTTACGAAGGCAGCCTGACAGTCTAACCGAATGTATCTGATTAACCTGATAATAGGCAAGATGGCCTCCATAAAAACAGTATTGTCACAGAAAGAAATAGGTGTGTGTTACCTCATCAACCATGGTTTTAAAGAAGACATTTTTGATGCTCATTGATATAGGAAGGTTTACAAGGCATAATCCAAACACTTTGACATAAATTACTGACTTGATGAAAGATAACGTATTAGTGGGAAATTTGGAGAGCTCTTACTGTTGCCTAAATCACATTAAAAACAATGATTAGACCACAACTAAAGCTACATCTAAGACTATATATCCTCAGCTGACATGCAAATTCGAAGTTCCTGACAACAAAATGAGAAAAGATCCTGATTAAGTGTTGCTTATTCGGAAAGGCAGCAAGGACAATGCTCTTCAATGAGAAGAATATAGTGGAAGCTTTAGGAAATCACATTTCAAGACACAAGATGGGCAGACAGGATTACAGGAGTCATGTTTGGCTTTGGAAGGAGATACATAACTTTTCCAAGGTGAGGAAATTAAGGTATTTCACAATACGTTTTTTGTTGAAACCCAAGTAACACAATTGTCACAAAAAGTATTCTATAGCCCCATTTACACTACCTTTTAAAAAAACCCTGCCGAGATCAGTCAAAACACGGTAACCGAGACAACTGTTGAGTGTAAATGGAGCGCAAACTGAACCAGATCGTGCCAGAAACAACCAAACCACACTGAAATGGTAATAGTTCATCAGCATGGCTCAGCGTGGTTCATTTCAAGCTCGGTTCTCAAATAACAAAGAGCACATGAGCTGTTCTAATGATGAAATACATGTGTAAAAGACTAGCGCTTATCCACTTAACAAGTTTCCTGTTAAAGCTGCTCTACTTAAGTGTTTCAACAATTATCTCAGTGGATATCTTTGACATGGATAGGTACATTTTATTCTGATGGCTGTGAATATTGTAGATTCACTGGTGAGGACTACTGTCAACAGTATTTACCTTTGTTTCAACAAGTTGAGGTGTCTGATTCTGCATTGATAGTCTAATGTTTGTTATGAAAATTCTCTTTGGTTGGCTTTACAATGCACATAAGAACAAAGTCACATTTGACCTAAGAATTAATTTTGTGCATAGCATGTAAAAACAGGGTTTATTTCCATAAGCCCAACTGAGCTGAAACACAGCGTTTATTTGGCGATTTCCTGCTGTGGAATTAGAAACGGGCTACAATGAATATCTGCTTGTAACGACTCATCAAGGATGTCATCACTAAACATGGTTTAACCTATTTGCTCTAGTGAAACAAAAAGTGAGAGAACAAATGCTTACACATGGCAAAGTAAGGCTGCTGGGTGAAGCAATAAAGACAAAAGAGGAGTGAAAGATGAGGGGATCAAAAGCAGCGAATAGAGCATCTGTGAGCGACTGAGTGAAAGACTGCAGGGTGGATTAAGGCGACATACTTCCTTTTTTGTTTGTTTGCGCGTGTAAACGCAGTTTTGATGAAATATTAATGGCACCTTCCAAAATGCCTTGTAAAAGATCCTCTGTCTTTGACTCCTCCATCTGTAGCACCTCAGGTAGGCATTTAGTATGCTGTCATGGGGGAACCGGCAGCCCCTCCATGTGCTGAGCTGTCAGCGAGAATCCGCTGGTGCCCCCTCCTTCACCGCCATCCACCCTGTGACACACCTATACCACCACAGCCACAAAGCTCACAGCCTCACCCCAGCTGAGCGCCAGCCAACTCTCATGCTGCAGAACTTTTCTACAGAACATTTGATACGCTTCAGGGATAACAAGCATGTCGTGCATGAAGGAAACAAAAGAATGGCTGCTGAGTGATAGACTGGTTTTGACATTTAGTTCTCATCCCCTGATGGAAATCTTCTTTTATTCTCACAACATAAACTCCGACGTGCTCTCTTCTGAGGAGGATCAGGTTGAGGAGGGTGTTTGATGATATTGATTGGACTTCAGAGGTCTGCTTGATTGGCAGCTGCCAAGGAGCCGAGGGGCTCTCATCCCATCGGTGCACCCACCTAACATCTTAGAGCTGCTACCAGATACACCAGTAGTCTCTCACTTCCCTTCACTCCTGCTAATTCTGAGTGACTGATGGAGGTTAAGCTATCGGACGTACTAACAGTCTAGAATCCTGCACGTGGTTCAAAAGCCTGGTGCTCTGTGAAGGAATTCAGTTCTTATGATATTGCAGGTATTTTCAGGATTGGTGATAGATTACAATTACAAGGTTTCTATATGTGATTACAAAGTTGACACATCCCTTAGTGCCATTTTGAATGGTCAGCCAGACACCCAGAAGGCTGTGGTGACACATGAATGCCTAATTATAGTTGTTAAAGTAAATGTTTGGGAAGGCGTGGCTAAGCGTGCTCAGCCTCATAATAGACCATTTAGAACATAGACATCCACATCTCAATCTTGTGACTTGAGGCTGAGGGGCAAGAGCAAGGAAGGACTAAAGAATGTTGCAAATGCAATGAGCACAAGCTCATTCCTTTTAAACTTTCTCCATATTTGTGTAATTCTAAATAAAAACTTTGATAGATTTATGTGATAGATCAACACAAAGTCATGTATGAAAGTAGGAAAGATGGGAACATTATTTTCAAAGTGATTATTCTCTGTTAAACCACTTCATGCTGTACAACTGCAGCTGCATCAAGAGACTAAATATTAAATGAGTCCATTCTTATTTACAGCTTTGCCAATTGGAAGATCAAATTTGAATCATTTCATGTTTTATCAAATGTATTATGTTTATGTTCGCCAATATACCCTTTATTTTAAACTCTGATAAGCTGATTTGTTGCTTATTACTGATTTAAAAAAAATCCCACAGTGTGATCCTGGATGGAGTAAAGTGATCAGTCATATAATGACATGATCTTGGAGCTGATAACTGGCTTAATCACTATTCATCTGATCCACCTGCTCCTGCCTCTAATTAAGGTGCTTGCATCCAGTTATCAGTGCAAGATTATTCTTGTTGTTTTGTTTTTTTTTTAGCTCTTGAAGGAGAGTGGAGGAGAGTGATCCTGATGTGTCCTGCTTCTAAACCACTGGGCCTGCCTGTTCCCATCTGAACGGTTTGCCTGAACTGTCTTCGGACTCCTGGACCTCTGAGCCTTCCTTTTCTGATCTGTTTGCCTGACCTGGCTTCTGGACTCCTGCTTGTTCTCTGTCCTCCTGGGCTCCAGCATCTGGGACACTCAGGTCAGCGCTCGCAGCATCTTGCTGGCAGCCCACCGGCTGGATCCTGCCTTGTTATCACGACACAAGCTGATCTGTTAAACCAGGTTAGTGACTCACACGTTCATAATCATCCTCCCTTAGATTATCGTGGTCACTAACATGTGTCTCCTTTTACAGAGTTTTCTGTGATAGACGCACCAGCCGCTGCTACTCCTATTATTCGTTGTGAATTAAAAAACGCTTTTGCATTATCCCACTGTCTGTCTTGCTTCGAATACTGGTCTTCTGTTCTGAGTCATGACATATGAGGTGTTAGTTTTCTGCTAAATGTGGTGTTTTATACGCAGACTAAAAATGTCCCTTTGGTCTTGTCTGACCACAGGGCTCCTCCCATATGTTTTCAACGTCTTTTCTGACTTTTGTCAAACCTCAAATAGGACATCAAATCACTGTATTCCAAGTATAACCTTTATATTTATAACTTTTATATAAGTATAGCCTCTCTGGCGTAATCAGCACGAATATCTTCTAATAAAAAATGACATAAGATGGCAATACATGTATCAAGGTTTATGAAAGTAATTTGACGAAATGTGAAAAAGTTTCACTTTCATAGCAGAGCATTTTTTTTTTTGTAAAATAAAACCTTTGCTACTGAGTCTTATGTGTTTTTCTAAGACAGATCTTTGACGTATTTCCCTGCCCTCGGGCCTCATTCAAACATGACGTCAAAAAAAAAAATACATAAAAACGAGGAGAGGGGGAGAAAAAAAAGGAGAGATGGTGACTGTTGCTCAAGGAGGTATGGTTGTCATAAAAGAGCCGGGTTGGGATTTGTTGGTGTCACTCAATAAATCAGTAGGAGTTTAATTACCAGCTTGGTGTGGAGGAGCAGTGACAAGTGAGGTATGTGTGTGTGTTTGAGTGTGGGACTGCAGGTGGAGAAGCTGCGACAGGCACTAGCTCTGTGAGTTAGCATTCCTCCTGGGCCAGACTCTACCAAAAGCCTGACAGGGCAGAGCTGCAAACTCACACATGCATACAGGCCAGTACCATTTAGTAAAGAAGGAGGGGGGAGGGCGTATAGGTAAACGGAACCAGGGCGATCTGTTCAGAGAGTCTCTCCCACACTAATCCTCTCCATATACGCCCTGCCGCTTCCCATGTTTATGAACTGCGCTGTGCAGGAACGTGGAGGCTAATCTCTGACCCACAGTCCAGCGCACACCGACTCTGACCCTCAGACCAATAATCCTGCCCCCAGAGAAAAAGCCTGGGAGAGATAGTGGGCAGGGTCTTGGGAGGATAAAAGAAAACAGAGATGGAAAATGACAGAAACAAGCAGCACGAAGCAGTAATTTAGGTTATATCTGCTTTGTTACAGACAATTAAGGCATAGCTTTAATATGAATTTATATTCATGTTAATATGCAAAAACTGGTATTATTTTCTCCCTTCCTATATTGTGAAATATGTCCCAATAAGCCTTGAATCAAACAGCCATTCAGGAAAAGATAGAAAAAGAATAATCAGAGAAAGTAGTGGGTAGAATAAAAAGGGTGGCAAAAGAGCAAACTGTTTTGACAGAAGCAGGAGAGGTGACAATAAGAAGCGTGTCGTGTTTTTCTCCTCCAATTTCGTGCCAGGTAACATCCAACAATTTGAAGGTTCAATAGGCAAGATTACAGTTCTGCTCGAGATGAGTTAAAAATACAGGGTGACTTGTAACCCTGTCTGCAGTGAGTGAATGACGCAGACACACACACACACACACAGAGAAGTACACAGACGCCATCAGTGTTTCTGCAGTGGCGTGTTCGCTGCCCGCTGTTATTGGCTGTTTTTTAACGGTGGCACGGATGAAAAGAGTCTGCATTACAGCTGTCAATTCAGATGGAGATCAGGTGGCTGGGAACGAATCAGAAGAGAGCAGATAGTGGCTCTGGTTTGTCATGCACACAAAATGTCAATGTGTGCATAAACGCATTTTTGCAAAGGAATCTGTGCAGATGTGAATGTATAAAAAAAGAAAGAGAAACCCTCATTTTCAGCCAAAAAGGATTGTGCTGTCACTCATTGATACAGTATAATGATCATTGTTTTATTTGTTCCCTATTTGTTCTGACTCTTTCAGGGTGGAAAACAATGGCAGCTGGGAGATGAGATATTTGTCTGATCAGTCACCACTAAAAGTACACCCAGTTTCCTTAGCTAACAAATATCTGCCAATATGCAGGCGTTTCATGCTTTTTTCTTTTTTTTCACAATTGATACAATACAAAGCGTTCAGAAGGAGAGAGGGAAATTTCCCAAAGAGAGTAATTAATTTCCTGGCACCTCAGAATGGGAACTTGTAAGGCAAGTCTAAAAAAAAAAAAAACCCTCCACTGTACTGTAGAGTACAATGCTAACAGACAGATGCCAATCTCCCCCTGACTCCCCCACTCTCGCCATGTTCGACATGTGTGCTTGTTGGCTGCGAGACATTAGCATTTGTTTTACCCCCCATCCCATGTGCTAGAGCCTCAGGCGCAACAGTCAAAGAGACACCACCACCTCCCAGTATCTCATCTCATCTCCCAGTATGCGCGGGTGTGAATACCAGGCAGTGAACACGCTCTCTCACTCATGCACATAAAAAACATATACTGTGGCTTTTGAATTTGCTCTGTGGATTGTGGGACAAATCAGATTTTTTTCACCCTGATTTGCATGAGAATATTTTAAAAGATGTTTTCTTATATGCAGTTTTCTTGGGCTTTTCTAGCAGATTCCAGGGCTTATAGAGACCTCACATATGTGCTGGGCATGTCCACAAAGTGCTATGTGCTAGTGCGCCCCCTAGCCCTCATTTTGAGATCCATCCTCTCTGTCCCTCCCTCTCTTCCTCCTGCTACTCATCTCTTGCCCTACATATCAGTCCCAGGGAGAATAGACCCGTCTAACACCCGGCTTCACAGAGAGGCTGTTTTGTCATGTTTTATATCATTCTACTAATGGCAAAAAAGCAGGTCCTCTGACTAAAGACTGTGGTTTCCCTGAAGATCTAGGCTAACAAACGCTCTGCAAACAGAGAGAGAAAAAAAAACCTGACGACTTGCCTTAACTGGGCTTTCTGTTCTAAACAGCATAAAGCTTCTGTTTTCTAAACAGTCTGAGTTTTATAATAAAGGGGGGTTAAAGCAACAGACAGACAAGGGAAAAAACATAGAGCGGAGAGAGAAAGAAGAAAGAGAGAGATCCAACAGATGGTAGATTTGGCGAGGCCTCTGCCGTGCAGTTTGTGTAAAAGCCTGTCTGGAAAGAGCACAGACCCCGAAGCATCTCTCACATATTGAGGAGTCACAATCATGGAAAGGCTGCAAAGTGAGATGCCCCGAATGCTGGTCATTACCAAAACAGAGCTGCTCTGCTTCAATCAGCCAAACGGGAAGATAAAAACTGTTCATAGAGTTACACAGAACCCTGAATTCAGTCAGAAACGGTAAGAAAGGATGCATGTTGATAAAATGTGCACAACTTGTTTGACAAATTTCAAATCTTGTGGGAAAAATATATTTTGGGGGGGATTTCCAGCTGATGTTACATTTTATTTTCATTCATCACATTTCCAATTTGTCCAAAAGCTCCACATTGATTTAGTTCAATTGAGTTTAACTGTAGCAAGTTTCAAACTCAAGGCATTTTAAAAGAAAGGCAAGTCAGTGTCATCTAAACACATGTAATCAAAACACTCTAATCATCTTACATAGACTTATTGAAAATAACAACCAGAATGGGGAACATATGTGAAAGATGGATAGATAGAGTTACAAAGCAATGAGGAAGCCATTGAAGAAATTATTTTTGTGACAGTATTGTGGGTTGAAATGTTGCCATGGTTACTGACAAGGTAAAATTTTGTAAGCACTGTGATAACACTGACACTGGCTAACTGCCATAAAGATACAGCAGACCACTGCAGTTAACGTCTTTAACTGTTTTTTTAAGGATTACTTCTACTTACATATCTAACACAATTCATTGATCAAAGCTTCTGAGTTGAGAAACAGATTCTTTAAAACACAGTTTGAAAGTTTTGAAAACATTCAATTTGCGAATGACTGTGATATATGAACCTGGACTGAAATATTCTGCACAGATTACAGATTTTTTGTAACACTGTTTGGGATTTGTAAAAACTTTTAGACCATTTGTGAAAACGACAACAAAAAGGAATCCGTTCACGTTTCCTTAAATATGATCCCCATCTTATTATGAGGTAATGAAAATCTGCTTCATGTTGCACAAAGGATTCCTGTAACTGGATTTTTTTTTTTTTTTTTTTTTTTGTAATTGTTACAGAAATTTAAGGAGATGACTTACAATATGGTTTTCAAAATACTTGTGTTAAGTATTTCATATTCAAAATGCTTTACATTAACAGGGCAGATCCATACAGGCAGACAGTGAGCTCCTAAATGATCTATTTGTGACCTGTGACTGTTTATCAGTGCAAATATTGTCGGTAATAAAGCCTGAAGGGGTGTTCCCTCAGAGCAGCAGTTAAACATCGCCTCCATCTCTCTTATCCACATAAGGGTGTGAATGGAACTATCGCTCTGTACGTTAAGCTTAGGAACAAGACTTTGTGGAGAAAAAGCAAGGCAGAAGTAAAGATAGCAGCAGTATAGAAGTTGAGCAGTACCATCATCAAATTGCGTGATGGAGGTTAATCTCATTTGGCAGTTTTTTTTTTTTCTTTAAAGGAGCTCTATTCATGCCAGCATATTTTTATTCCTTCTCCACTCTCATTTCACATGGGGTGCAGATGCCTTAATTGTGCTCGCTCTTCAAGGCAGCCTTTTTCACTTGCTCTTGATAAGTCTTTGATATTCTGTGCTTCACTAATTGTAGTCGCTGCAGTACATCTATCTTTTTTCAATTTCCTGATAATTAGCCTCTAACTCTTTCATCTGTCTTTTCAAGTGCACTAAATCTCCTTCTCTAATGAAAGTTACACTGAACTCAACAAGGTTGACGGCTGGTAAAAAAAAAGGTAAAAAAAACACACAAACCACTTTTTCTCCCTGATTTCTCTCCTCTTCCTCTGTCCCCGTCTTACTCGCCGTGGGCAGAACCTGTCCTTGGGTCTGTGTGTTTTTTTTTCTTTTTGCAGAGCATGGTAATGTTCCACCAAAGAAGAACACAGGTGCCGTTTAATAGGAACATGCAACAGCATTAGTTTGGTTTAATGGACAGGAGATGTGAGGTGATCTGAGGCAAAAACTTGGATTGATCTGCTTAAAAAGATCAGAAAATCCAGAGATCACTCCTAGCCACCACGACTCTCCCAGAAGGTGGAGGTGTTAGTGTTCTGTTAAAATATTAGCACAGAATCCTTTAGGTTACAGTGCCTTGCAACAGTATTTACACCTCTTTTCAGATTTTTCCATACTACTCCATATTAAGGAAACCTCTCAAGGCAAGTAATTGCTTAAAGGTATAGAGGAGGACTTTAGATCATTGTAGTGAAGCCAAACTTTTAACACACATAGATAACCTCATCTAGTTCATATTACAACTCTTACTTTCAGAATGTGTGCTAAACTCTACTTTTTTTTTTATTTTTTCATTTTTATTATAAGCAGGCCAGGTGCGCAATCTCTGCAACAGGAAGCACAACACTGAGAGTTGTGTGCACTGCACAAAGTATACCTGTCACAAATGCAGGAAGGACTCACCTTGGGTTTATGAAAACTGTTAAATGGGGCAATTGTAGATTAATATGTAGTGCTTTTTCTTCGGTGAAATAAATATTACTCCAATGCTGAAATCATACTGTTCGTCATTTTCTAAGCCGAAATGTTGAATGACATGGAAAGGAGAGAGAAGAAAAAGTACAATTATTCTCTAAGTTGTTCTTTCTTTCAAATAGTGAGCTTTGTCATATAAATGAGTCTGTTGGTGAATGGACAATATAAATAGGCTCTTGCCTTGTTGGAAAAGCATGGTTATGACCTGTTCTCAGCTCAGGAACTAGGACCTGTATGATATCTGGTTGTTCAATAGGTTTGCCCAAATAAAAGATTTAGATATGACTTATCAATATATTCCTGCAAAAAGGTCTAATGTTGCAGGGGCAGTGAAACACTGAAAAGTGTTTGGAACATGCTCTCGTTCTGATGTCAGTTTGTTTCAACCTTTATCCAGTCTCATGTAGAAGGGCTGGTCACATCACAGTGTCATGTTCGGCTTAATTTGCCTAACCCACATGCAGAACACTCGGAGGCAGAAGAAAAAGTTCAAAAGGTTTATTGAACAACAAATGTGCTACAATGGATCAGATTCAGTTAGAGGCTTGACTGGTCACGGGAGAGTTCTATAAAGCACACAGGTTATTCAGATCCAGGAAGTGGTTTGACTGGTCACAAGTGGGTTTACTGCGGGGGAGGACAGAGAAGTTTAGCGGAGGTCCAGGGAATATTGCAGGTTGAGAGTGTGCCAGGGCTGTACCTGTTCTTGAGTGGAGCAGAGCTGCAGAGGGGGGGAACCTTGAGAGTCCAGAGGCTGACGGCAGGCAGAGGGCAGAGGTGGAGGCAGAGCTTACTGAGTGCAGGCAGATCACTGATTGAGTTTTCGGTTATCTTCTGAGAGCGGGCAGGCAGATCTTTGACAAAAACTGTTCTCCAGAGAACTTCTGAGAACGGACCGGCAGATTACCAGCATCCAGAGTTTCAGGTTTCAGGCAGGTTTAATTGTTACTGGCAAACACTCTGGCACTGGAGTGAAGCCCTCTGCCTCCTTAAGTACAGATCTCCTGATTAGCAGATGAGGAACAGGTGGTGCAATCAGCCCCGGCTCCAGGAGATCTCGTACGCCCTCTGGTGGAGAAAGTGGACAGACCTCCAGATCCCAACACACAGCTTATTTGCATTACAATAAGGACAGTTAGCAAGATACAGTAGAGCGAATATACAAACTTGAAGAGGGGAGGGGGGGCTTGCAGGAAAACTGGAATTCTCTGGGACTTCTAGTGTTAAATGCCTCAGCATTAAGGTGTCAGTCAGCTCATAAAACAATGTTTTAGTCATAAAGGGTCAAATAAAAAGGCTTTTTTAAAAGATATTTTTCATTTTAAAAAAATCCTCTTTAACCCTTCAGATTTTTTTATTTATTTTAGCTTTATGAATGCATGAAGAAGCTTTGTGTATTTTTACCAAAAGTTATTATAATATATGACTATTGCACCAACCCATCAACTTTCACTCGGCAGTTACTCGCTTTAAAATGCAATAAAATACAGAGTACTTTGTGCTATGTTAAAAAGAGTGAGGTTCAGGAATGCTTTTGCAAGTTGCTCTTGCATGTGCAGCATAGCTCACCATAAAGTTTTTCTTTTGCCACCATATTTTCTTTTTACCAGGCCAAAACATTAGAAAATACAAAAGTTTTCTTAAAGTTTAGGGATTACAGCTCTAAGACTTAATGGGTTTTTAGTAAACGTTCCTATGATTTAAATGTCATCGACAGGTTTGTTGGAGTCAAGGCAAACACAGCTAGAGAAAAGAGCAGAGAGAGGAAGGTAAAAAAAAAGGCATCAAAATTGATTTTTCAATCATGCTTGCTGTTTCAAGAGGGCGTCACATGTTCTAATGACCTCATCCCTCTTGTAGTGATGTGAGTTATTTCACAGCGGGCCATTTTAAACCAAGAAGGGTACGGCTGCGGTGAGGTGGAGGTGAGGAGGGGGGGTTAGTGCTAAGTAGGGCTCAAAGCAGTGAGGAGTTGTAAAGAAGAGAGGCGGGGTGGGCTAAGGGAATGGTTAACAGGGTCATTTAGATTGGATGGGAGATCGATACTGAGAGGTAGAGAGGAGGTGCATCTCTGTCACTGTGATGTGTGGCTTTGGTGTGATTGTTCTGCAGATTACGTACAAGGAGGGGAAAAAGAAAAAGGAAGTGCTGTCTGGGAAGGTGTGTGTGTGGGTGTGTGTGTGAGCAGGGAGCAATCATGTCAGCGTCCTCCAGTGATTTAAAACACATTTAATGTTTTTTTTCTTTGATGTTCTGTTCCTGAAAAGAAAGAAATACAACGGATTGTTTAATATGAAAGCTGAGGCTTTTTTTATCCTCTGAGATCGTTGGTGGTGGTCAAACAGAATGTGAAACAGAGTTTTCAAAAAAAAAAAAAAAAAAAGGCTTGTAAATAAACTTTGGGTGGCTCAGTTCCAGAGAGAGCAGAGACAGAGCTCTAATAATACACAAGTATTCAAGTATAATCTCAGCACGTATTTCCTTGCAGAGCTCCTGGATCCTTTCATTACTACACCAGGTCTGAGTGTTTGATGCCATGCTAATCTGCTCTCTTGTTACTCTGTGTGTTTGTGTGTGTGTGTGTGTCATTGTGCCACACGAAGGGAAAGTGTGTTCTCCGGCGCTGCCTAAAGCATTTCCTGCAGCTTGTTGCAGGACTTTCTATCTGACACGGAAAGCCCGGAGCTAGTATTCACTCTGTCATCATAAACAGAAAGGATGAAATATTATGCAGAAATAAGGGAAAAGGCCAAAAAAAAAAAAAAAGTCCTCAAAGTTTTGGCGAATGGGTCTAGAATTGTGTGAATTCCATCAGTTTTTACTTCTAACTAATGTAATCCATTTACCCTCTGATTGAAAGGTTTGCAAACTGGTGTGAACGGAAACTTAAATGAGTCAACACAGGAATCTTTAGGGTTAGAGGAACTAGGGAGCTCTCTTGGGGACAACATATTATAAAGATACATTTTTGTTAAAAAGACAAAGGAAAGGCAACAATCTATCTACTATGTTCACAGTATGAAAGTGAAGTGTCAAATGCATGGCATCAGCTTATATAAATAGCTAAACTGATGTGTACATGTTACATGAAAAGTTCTCTGGAATAATGAAATGGTCTAAAAAGCCCTGTCTCTAGTTATGTTCAATGACCTAATTATTTTAGCACAAGGAGCTGACTTTTGTTGCATGCTAAAGCTTTAAATTAAATAATGTTGCCTTGTTGACTTATTATACTTTAGATCTGTTTTACACTTTACTTTTGATCTACTTCTTAGTTAGTTCGTTTTTCGCTTATCCAGGTTTGGGTCACACGGGTATCAGCCTAATTAGGAAGCCCCAGACTTCTCTCCCTGGCCCCTTGGCCAGCTCATCAGAGTAGGGTGTAGAAGGAACCCTGACCAGATGACTGAGCCACCTCAGCTGGTTCCTGTCGACATGGAGAAGCAGGGGCTCTATTCTGATGGTTCTCACACTATCTCTAAAGGGATAGCAGTGTGTCGCAGTGAGCTTGTTGCAGATATTTATGCCCAATTTTAAAGCATGGTCTGCGCTATGTTATTCTGTGCAACAACACAAGAGGGACAATCATGAACTAGCTGTGGGTCGAGATATTGCCAAGGCAGTGAGGAAGTGGGGGCAAGTTTGTACGACAACAGAGGGACATGAGGGCGAAAAAGAATAGGGATCCAGGTGGAAAAAGGTCTCCCAGCATTCTCCCGCACCTCGCTCTTCTAGCTGGTCCAACATCACAAGTCGTTTTCCACAATGGTGGTCATACAAACAAAACAAGCCGGTAAGGTACCAAACAGGAAGAACACATAGTGTAGAACGGATGTAGATTTGACCAATCAGATGCCTCCTTGTCTGTGGTCACCTACAATTTTGGAGAGGTGCACAAGAGTGTCTGCAGAAGGAGCAGGGGCACATTTGCGTTCACTACGACACAAACGCAGATGATCTGGTTTCTGAGTATAAATCAGCCTTAAGGGAGAGCCCACACACCCTGAGAAGAATTTCTTTTGGCTACTTCTATCTGAGTTCTCATTCGTTCAGTTATCAAACAAAGACCATAGATGATATACAGGTTGATCTGCGTTCCTGTGATATTGCAGTGAAGATGTGTAAAGAGTGAAGAAACATCCATGATCATGTGTGAAAACCACCAAAAAAAAATTTATCCAAGAATTATGGGGAGGGTGGCTGTATCCTTTTCCTACCTCCTTTCTTAGATCCTTGTAGAAGTAAAAGTAGTATTCTGATATCTTTTTTAGAAGCCACAGCTTCTCTTGTTGTCTTAACATTTTTTTTTTTATGTATGAATGCATATGTGTATTTTTTTTTTGCTTTTTTTATGTGAAAGCCAGCAGTAGACTTGTAATTGCAGGCAAACAACTGATGTGCTCCTAAGTACTTTGTAATATTTTCTAAAGCAGTTACTGGAATATTGAGTCAAACTTTTATTATAAAACCTTATCACTCTTATTATGAACTGAATATTCCAAAGATTAAACAATGTTCAAGGATCTTCGAAGAGGCATTTTTACTTACTTTGAAAGTTTAAGTCAGGTATTCCTGTAAAAAAAGAAGGTTCAGAAATTGTTGTCTACTCTGCTAACTTGTGCTGAGACTGCAAAGATTGTCAAGAAAGAGGAGCAAAAATATCTCCTCCAGCAAGGATTGTTGCCTTTTAATTTTTCCTGTTAGAAATAACCTACTTTTCTAACTGATATTTAAAGAGGTTGTACAAAAATCCTATATTAAATGTAATAAATTATCCTTTTGTTTCAGTTAATATGTAGAAGTTTTACACATTATCTATATGATTATATCCTCTTTCATTGGATTTAGTTTCTTAAACCTAAATACAGAAAAATGTATGAATAAATAATAAAGGGTTAAAAGAAAAACCTAACTTCATAAGGTTTTACGTAAGCATATGATTTAGTATTATTTTTTACTCTACGTTGCTATGTGTTGTAACTATCTATTTTTATACACATAGTAATTTTAGAGTTTCCTTTTTTTCTAATTTTAAAAAAGAAAATTCTATGAGTAGTTAAAATAATTTGTCAGAAAAACACAGAGAAGATTAAAGTAAAAAAAACAAACAAAGTCTAGGTGTAATTCTAAGATTAATTTGTCACTAGTTTTTTCAGATGTTTTACCATCTCTGGAAATCACCAGTCAGTCCTCCTAAACTGGAGAAGTAGAGTTTCATTGGATGAAACGACAGAGAAAGAAGGCAAAAGAAAAACTGCAACACCTAACAGGTCCCTAAAGGAACATTGTATGCTTCTTTGACTCCATAGAGGTCAGAGGTCAGGGTCAGGAGCGGAGCAGTTCGTGGAGACAGTGTGGTGATCAAAGACCTGTCTGCAGGCAGGAAGCTGCTGACACAGCTGCTTAGCTCCAACCGAAGGACATTCTCTATAAACACACTAAGGAAAACACGACTGACTTGCATAAAATAATAATTCTGTGTTAGCTCTTACTCTGCCAGTGTGGCTCCGTCTCTATTATTAAGAAACTGTGTTTGGACATTGCTTGGGGAAGAAAAAAAAGATCTCTGCTGTCATATTTATCCATTTTTATATTCCAAGAAACAAATAGAAACAAGTATATGTAAAACACCATGGGGCAATTATAGCGTTATTTTATAAGTGCAACGCATGCAGCTCTAAGCGTAACTAGATTTCCTCCAACTTTAACGACATTCAGTTTGTCCTCCGGTGGCGGCGCCAAAATCAGAGCTGACTGCTGTAATATATGTACGGCAGCAGAGAGCACACTGCTACAGGATCCTGTAAAATGTTTAAAATGTGTTTTACTGGATATGATCACGCTGTATCTTCTCCAATAACAGTCATGTGGCAAAAGGCTTAATCTCTTGGTGGGCCTTGTTATTTTCATCCACCCCCTCCACATATCTCTACAAAAGTGGCTCGGCTCTTAAATCAAAACAGGAGGAAGAGGTGGAGAAGGAGGACCTGGAAGAGTGGTGGGGTTGACATGAAATACAGCTCTCATCTCTCAAACTGTGTCTCCTTGTTTTTTAAGGCATGGAGGTGTTTTATTGTAAAGCTTTACTTACAATGCGTTAGACTGATCAGGTACAAGGTTTTGGGGCAGCTCTGCCATTTGTAGGGTACCATCCCAGCTGGGGTTTGTTCCAAGAAATATCCTAATGAATAAAAAATGTGGAGATGACTGAATGAAGGAAAGAGAATCACAGGGAAATCTTTAGATTCAGGTTCCTGCGGCTTATTAGTGAAACTGGGTCAAAATAATCTTTCATCACTCCTTATTGTTCTTTAGTGTACAATAGAAGTGTGCTTGCACAGAAAGCAGAGACTTCTGCCATTAGTTGACCGTTTGTTTTCATTGCTGTGCCTAGGATTGTCAGTTTGGCATGTGGGCCTCTAAAGAGGACTAAACTTTGTGAGTCTTTGCAGAAGCTTTGGCAGAGCTGTAAAGCGGATGTTGTTTGCAGCTGACCCTATGTTAACACTTTGTTCAGTTTATCCCAATATTCATGCAGACTGACAATTATGTTATTGATTTCTTTAGAACTTGCAGATGTTATGGTTCTTCCCTTTAGGGACTTTGAACTTTTAGTTTTTAGCTATCATTAATTCTGTTTTGTTGATTTGTGATTTATTTTCCATTTAGTCCTATATTTAAGCAGTCTTATGATACTCTCTGTTGCCCCCTTGTGACTGTCTCATTTCCCCTAGCTCTCTTCTGGTGTCTTCCATCCAGACCTACTCCATATCAATTGATTACCCAAGTCCTTGTTCTGACTCCCATATATATTCTCTCTGTGCAGTTCTTCAGTACTGGTTTGTTGTTACTACACTCTCCCCATGTGCATTTTCCCCTGAAGTCTGCTGGTTTTTGGTTCTTGGATTTTGTTTCTTTTTTTGATCAAACCTACAAGAACACATCTTTGCCTCCCCCATCTCTGCATTTGGGTTCTCAACCAACTCCAACCTCAGGTAGACAGCGACTTGCTGAAGTCGACAGCTAAAATTAAAACATAAGTGTGTAATAATCCAAACAAAGGTTCAAATGTATAAAAGTTTAGAATTTCAATTCCTCCAAAATAAAAAGCTCTGGCATTGAAAGACATGTACTCATTTAAAAAATAAAAGAGATAAAAGGGGCTGTAATGTGACTAATTTGGTAAAGTACTATACTGTAAAACCTGAGGAGATTGACTGCTAAGCCCTCTTATATTAACTTGATAGATTCATAATGTGTTGCATTATTGGTTTAGTTCCAAATATTATCCATATGGGACTATTAATACAGGACTAACAAATATAGTAATTCCCATCTATGTCAAGATCTTGGCGCTGATGACTGGCTTGATTGTTCATTCTGTTCACCTGTCTTGCTCTGCCCAGTTTCTTTTTACCGCTCAACTGTGTCACCTGCCCAAGTCTCTATTTAATCAGCCTTCTCCCTGTCATCAGTACCAGATTATTCGAGCCTTTGGTGAAAGTTCTCTAGCATACCTGATTTTGATCCTCACCTTTTTTTTTTTGGGCCTCTGAGCCTGCCTGTTCCTGGTCTGATCTGTTTGCCTGTCTTGTCTTTGGACTCCTGCTGGATTCTGCCTGTTTTACGAATCTGAAAACTGTTTCCTGACACAAACCTGGATTTCCCTTCAGTACCTCTTCGTATCTCTGATCTTCTGGCTCTGATGTCTGTGAACCTCCCAGACACCGGCTTTGGCTTCGCCCTCTTGATTGTCCTACTTTCCTTCGTCTGCTTGGATCTTATCTCCAGTCAGTTCTGCAGTCTCCAAGGTGTCAGTGTCTGGGACTCTCAGAGTAGCGTTCACCGCTGGAATCCACCTCTTCCTCTGGGCATGGAGTGAACTTTAAGACCAGGTTAGTGACCAGTGTTATTTTTGACAGCCATCTGCCTTGTAATGCCATGGAAATCCGGACTTAAATTTAAATAGACAGAAACGAGAAAAATGAGGGAGAAATATCCTTTTCACCTGGTTCTTTATCCAAAAATTAACAGTATGCAATGCATGTTTGCTTTGGATTGGCTTGGCAGAGGATGATCAGCCAAATAATTTATTAAAAAGTGAGAGCAGGAAGAGCCTTACTGCTGAAAGTGAACCATCAGATGGGAGCGAGAAATGCAGACTTGGAGCTATGCATGTAAAGACGCATTTTAGCACCAATACAGCTAGAAGAGCATCGTTTGTCAGAGTTGAGCGCGCAGTACGGGAAGATCCTGGGTTATTTTATAGGACCCTGCCACTGCTGCCATGATCCATCTGTGGCCATCCCCAATGTGTAGCTCTGTAAGATGGGTGGGTGGCAGGACCAAACAAGATGCGGCAGCATGACTGATACTGAATTTTTTTATTTAGTCTCATCTCGTCTCGTTGACTGGAACTCAAACTTATGACTAGTCATGTTTTAGTCATCAAAGATCAACGTTTAGCTCGTCAGTAAAATATTGTCAGTGAATAATAAAATAGAAAATATTCAGATAATTTAAGGTTACCGCCACATCTAAAATTACAGCAGATGAAATCAGCTTTTTATAGAAATGAATATACGCCTGACAATTATTTGAGTGATTCTAATCTTCTGAAGGTTTTAGACAAAATAATCGCTCATATCGCCGATGTAGTATGATCTTTTCTGGATTTATAGGAACTGGCTACTTATATTGAAAAGTGACAGTAAATAATTTTACAACTACAGCCTGGAATGCAATCTGTAACAGGCGCACATCTTGTATATAATCCTAAATCAGTGGTCCCTCAACTTTTCAGGCCATGAAAGTTTCCTCCTCCCATCTTATAGAGCGTAAGCTTCGTCCTAAAGGAGGTTTGATAACAGCTTCTGGTCAGGATATCTAAATGTAACAGATCCAATCTAATTCATCCACCTATTACATATATACATGACAGGTCATCCCGGCATTTTCACAACAGCCCTTTGTGGTCATAAGGTCAGACCCTTTAAAACCTGTCACAGACGCAACACAGAGAAACAGAAACATCAAATATACTGTACATGTACAATCTCACAACTTGGAGAGGCCAAATAAACTAACACATTCTTTTTGTGTGTCATTATAATCTTTAATGCTAGAGGGGAAAAAGTGTTGTTCAACATGTAAAATAGCAACACTGATCAAATCTGAACAGGATTCCTGAATAATGAACAGAGAATTAAGTTATGTGTTTTTATTCTATTTGTGAAAGCACAATAAAAAATGCTTTAGTAATGGAAAACTGAAATACCCATAACACACTAAGAATACATACCTGCTATGAACAGTTTCTAACCTGTTAAGCCTACAAAATAATTTAGTTTTAATCTTGTGGGCCCATTATTGTGTATTGTGTTTTTTCATGAGCTGGATGAGTCGCTCAACCCAAGCAATAAGCCTGACATCTCAATGTAACACACATAAGAACTTGTGACAGCTTTGATTGACAGATTTGTTTCCCCTCACATGAAAAAAAATCTCCATCTGTATTTGATTTTCCCAGATAAGTCGACATGCTGAAATGTCAGCAGAGTTCTTCAGAACATCTCGGGGAAGCATGATGAAATATGACAATCCCATTTTATGTTTGACTTTAGGTCAAACTGTGTTAAACACAGAGAGCTGACAACACCTTGCTGAAAAGTTGCCTGCCAAAATGTCTGTTTTTTACACTGACATCTTGTATAAAATCCTGAAACAAGTCAGTATCCAGCCTTGTGCTTTGGCTCTAAACAGAACCATGTGCACAAGTGTGTTCGCAAACTGCCAAAAAAAGAGATCAGTGAAGGACACCATTTTGCCTTGAGTCTCCATGTCATTTCTAAAGCTAGCAGGCAATCACATTATCCAGACAATGCTGTAATTAAATTACAAAACAAGTGTCTTAAAGTTAGACTACTAACACAATCTTCTATAACTGCTGAGAAAAAAGCAAAACTCTGTGACCTGTTGTCTTTTAGGTGAATTGAAACAGTGAAACAATGGTGTGTACTATTCGCCTTAAGGATTGTGTTACTTGTTTTTTGCCCCAATTTGGAATCTCTCTTTAATTAACCAGAAAACCACCCAATTGTCATACTGAATCTTTAGAGACAAATATCTGCATTCATCGTATACCATGCCATTTTTCCCCAACCTTGCAGTTTTATTTGAGCTAATTCTGTTTTTTTTTTTTCCTTTCTCAAGGGCGGCAAAACTAGCCGCCTCTTCAAACTCTTGGAGTATGTAATTTGGTGTAAAACAGTAGCACTTTAGGCGTTCTCCACCAGTGAAATTAAATGGGACCCCGCGGGGTTGTGTTGTAGGGTATTAAGTAATGTTTATTGATGTTTATTCTCCGAGGGGACCCGCGTGAGAAAAAAAAGAAAAAAAATCACTCTTCAGCTTTGATTAATTTCCCGCCTTGCTCCATGTAAAGGATGAAGCTGAGGCAGAATCACTCTTTAACCATGACTAAGAGAGACTACAAGTTGAGCATCTCTCAGTCCTTAAAAACCCTCTTGCTGTTTTGTTGAAAAAATCTGTCACAGGGAAGATTTTTTTTTTTTACTTTTTGTCTCATGAAACATGATCTTGAAAGATAATTTATCACCTCCGACTTTTAACATGTCTCTTTCCTCTTCTTTGAGGGGAATCAGTGGCCTTAGTCTGTCCACATTAAAGCTACCTTTGCCATGCTCTCTTCCCTTAATCTCTTTAAATAAATGTCACTTTCCAATCACAGTCTTCTAAATGAGATTTAACAACACAAAGCAACTCATAATAGTGAAGAGGAATAAAAGAAATCCTTTGGGATGCATTCATATTCAACCCTAAATTTATTTGTGTGACCAATCCTGAGAAAACCTGTGAGTATCCAAACAATCAGCTATGCAAACATTTTAGTCACGGTTAGGTTTTAAAAAAATATTCAAAGCTTCAAACATCTCAGTGAGCAGTGTTCAATTAAGAAAAAGAAAAACACTTAATTGAAAAGATACTGAGACACGGCTGTCTATTGATGCTGAAAACAATATAGTAACACTAGATTAGCTGCAGAGACAAACATCTCACCTTAAATTGGAGAATCAGGAAGAACAAATTTGTCTCCTTGGTGGAATGATGAGAAAAAAGCCGTTGTTTAAAGGAAGCCATAAGAATTCCTATTTACACTGTAAAAGTAAATCTTTTTATGATATCAGATAGATAAAAAAGTTGTTCCCTAGTCTTTGACATGGTGGTGGCAGTATTACGCTGTTGGAATAATTTTTTTTTTTTTTATTTGTTCAGGGAAGCTGTTCGGAATAGATGGTAAACTGGATCGGGCCAAACAAAGTGTATTATTTGAAAAAAAAAAAATATATATATATTTTTTTAGACACTGCAAGAGAGGAGGTTCACCTTTCAGCATGACAAAAAGGCCAAACTTACACCAAGAGCTGCAGTGTATAGGCTGAGATTGCTGTTTATTTCTGAATGGCATGCCCCTGAACATCCAGATTCAAATTCTAATATCAATCTGTGATAAGTTTAAAAATGAGATGTTCAAATCCACTATCTGTCTAATCTAACTGTCTAACTGTACCTTCATCTTGCATTTGACCTGAAGCAGTACTCAGAGTTAAAGATGGTTCTGCAATGTATTGATTTAGAAGCTAAAGATTAATCTATGCAACAATATTTTTTTATAGATATCATGCATAGCTTGCTGGTCTGTTATATAAAAGGCTTAAATTCTTGCAGTTTTTTTGCATGAAAACATATTTAAAAACTCTATGCAGCACTCCTATTTTTTGTCAACCTGAGCGACCATGTTTTTTCATTTAACTGACTTGAATGATTTAGTTGGACAGTTTAACATTCTGCACAGTTTGCTCCTAATTAGACACATGGGCAGAGGGAAAAACTTACATTCAATGTTGTGCAAAAACATAAGAATCAAAAGGACCTTTTCTTTTTATTCACTGTGTGCGGCATCACAGGAATATATCTAAAATGGAGCCTCTGTTTGTTTCCTCACCTTTTTCCTAAGTGTTCCTGTGTGTTTCTGCTTGGCTGGCTGCAGGACTGACACCTCTCCCCAGATCCAAGCATGTTCAGTCGCCATCTTGCTTGCCCCCTGTGCCAGCCTGTCATCGTGCCTAACCCATCACTCTCTCACAGCACAACAAGTCCCCACCCGTCACACACTCACACCCACACACACAGTAACTCCTTCCTTTAACTCAACAATAAAATAAAAGACTTAAAAGAAAAACACTGACAGGGTTGCTATGACAACATCAGATTTTTTAGCCATACCCCCTTTTTTAATCCTCATTTTCGCCTTTACTCCTCAAAACAAATATATATGCAGGCAAACCTCTGATGTGGAGTATAATAAAGAGGGAATGCACCCACATATGAGCTGAGGGCCACTTGAGAGACAAATGCTTGCTGCTTTTTTATATACCTACCACTTCATGCTCCTCGTGTGCAGCTTGCTGTTAAAGGCCTTATTTGATGTAAGCTATAAGCGGTGAGAGGCGATGCTTTACAGTGAATTTAGAAGAGCTAAGAGCTGCTGTTAGGGACCGTGCGAAGCAGAATCAAAGCCTGGAAGCTGTTCTGAAATCACTGTGAAGCACAGCGTTGAGTGGCTTATTGCGTTTGTTAAATGACATTATTCCAATGTTATTCTTTAGTGGTACAGTCCATGACAGAATTGACCTGATTCGTTTGTGCGACTTTATTGGATTCTTATGAAAAAGACAAACTAGGCATCTGTTCTGCAAGATACCACCGCAGTTTGATCACATGTTTGTTGCATTTGAAATAATGTCTTTACGGCATTGTATTTAACATTGCGGTAAATATTGCAGAAGAATAAAAAAAGGCAACGAGCAAGACAGTGTTTGCTCAGATTTGCATTAACAGTGACTTATGCCTTAAAGAATTTCCTGGGAAGTTAGGCTGTTGCGGTTTTCACTTTTCACTGAAAAGCAGCAGCTATGTGCTCTTAGCTGGATTAGGCTAATTATCATCAGTATGAAAGCGAGATCCTCACCAACAGCAGCCCTGAAAACAGCTGTAAACAGTCACTGCAATAATAAACCAACGGATGGGTTAACATGTGGCTCATATTAATAGGGAGAAAAATTCTGAAAAATGACAACATCAATCAGATTTGATAACATTTTATGATAATCTTAGAAACAGATTTAAAATATATATTTTCTTCTTAGACAGACACTTTATTGGTTTTAGAATATCTTATCAATAACTTGAAACTTAAACCACCTGCTTTTTATTTATACCGTACATAAAAAAAGTGTTTTTACATATCAACGAAGATAAAAAAAAAATTATAATAAAAAAAAAAGATATTCACAGATTCCTTGCTCTGTTATGAGCTGACAGCACATTGGAACCAGAATACCTGATTATTAAAAAGACAGCTGTGGTCACGAAGAGGCCAGATCTGCTAATGACCCCCTGTCATATTCATTAGGCAGCCTCTGAGGTGTCTGCCTGGCTTCAGGAGCTGTCAGGTAGTTTACAGCCTGTCACCAACATCTGACAGCTACTTACACCTGTGCTGCAGCCCACATGTGCCTATTACAACTTGTGTTACCTTTGATTATCTTTTTTTGCCCTTATAGATAACTAAACATCAGAAACAGATAAGAGATTATTACATCATCATGTAACATTTGTATCAAGTCACGACCGCAAGCTATGACATATTTTATAGTTTGCATAGGTTAGACCTTGCAGAAGTACTTAACATTTTATTTTAGTATTATTTCTGAAGGAAAAAGATAGATGCACAGGTGGTGAATTCAACCTTTAAAAGTTATTTCAACGGCTATACCCGCCAACACATCAGTGCTAACGAAAAATACAATTTAGCAAGTCTGGCAGAGCTAGAGATCCACACCTCAGTTTGAAGAATTGGTTGTAAGAACTTATTAATACATGGCTCTAGGCTTAAATTAATCAAGAACAATGTAATAAACTCTGAAATGCATTGTTCAACAGTAGACAACTATCAGAAAGTCATTGTTTAGAGAGAGCCATTGGTTTCTATGTCTTTGTCATTGAATATTTGTGGTAAAAGGTGTTGGGATCTGGAGATTCTCCACCTTCTCCAGCAGAGTGCGCTGTGGATCCTCCTGGGCTGGAGCACTCCAGCACAGCTGACGCTCATCAGCTCATCAGGAGACCGGCCTTTATAAGCAGCTGCCAGACCTTGCTTCGACGCCGCAGTGTTAGCCAAGTTTGGTTAGCGAACCTGAGCCCCTGAATTTACTAATAGTTAGCCTCCTAGAGAAACCTAATTCTAATTGCCTCTGTCTTCTCGCTTCTAGGAAACCAGTCTCTCGAGAGAAGCTCTGGATGAGCTTAACCTGAATCTGCCTGCCTGCCCTAGAGAGCCAAACCTGAAGACTACATTCTGGAATCCACCTGCTGCTCTTGGGAAAGAGCTAATCACTTCAACCAAGGTCTGTTCACTGGAAATCAGAAGTAAGTTGCTGCTGCTGCCCAAGCACTCTGCTGAACCAACAGTCTCAGGACCCAACCGGTTCCCTCTCTCAGAACAAACCTGGACCTCTTCAAGGTATCCACTGAAATATCTGAAAACCCATTTAACTCATCTGCATACCCAGCTAACCAACTATCCGTCTCTGCAGACGCCAGAGAATCCTGCCCGGACCTGAACCTGAATCTTGTCTTGTTTGTGTGAAACTTTAATAAACTCTGTTAAACCTTTTACCAAGTCTCAGTGGTGTTCTGCATGTGGGTTTATCTCTAAACCGATCATGACAAAAGGTGGTCAAGTCAGTTTAGAATAAGGCTATGTTCACACACAATAAGTCTTTATGCTCAGTTCCGATTTTTACTTTTAATCTAATCTTTTGGGTGTAGTCATTCAAAACCACAAATTAAATGTGACTGCTAGCATTCTTTATTCTTATTGGGAAGTCAAAGCTACAAGGTAGGATGTAGACTTCTTATAGCACTTTAGTGAGGTAATGATGAATCTTACCGTCACTAGAAGTGTTCAATAAAGCTTTGTTCAAAAGAACAAAAACATAATAGTGGATGCCAGTGCCTCTGTGTTATTATTAAACTCCTGTGGAGCTCCATGGAAGCTGACAGTATCATTACCACATCATTAGCAAAGAGGGAGAGTAAGATGAAAAAGTAGCACAACTATTAACAACGGCTGTTTGCAAAGCAATCAGTGATGCTGCAGAGAAGTGTCTGTGGGTGTGTAATGGGAGCCCTGGAAATGACGTAAAGGTAGGATAAAATGCGGAATTACCCTTCAGAGTGCAGAGGCTTGGAAACCTGACGCATACATATCAATTTAATATCACATATGAAAGTTGCTAAGAAGGGACTTTTTGGGAGAAGAAAAGATTGGATTTGTGTCTCTTTTGCATGCAGATTGAACGTAGTCTTAGACTAAACTGTTTGTAATGCATAGAAAATACTGAGGTGGGGAAACACTTAACATAGTGGTGGCAGCAGTATGCTGTGATGAGACTTCCTCTGGAGGAACAGGAAGGCTGGTAAAAAGAAGATAGCTTGTGATGGGAAGGTACATTGTAACACTTTGGGCAATCTTGTAAGAAAACCTCTTAGAGCCCACATACTATTAGAAAAAAAAAAAAACTTAACTCCCCAAAAAACCTAGACCCAAATATAGGAAAGAATGGATTGAATCAAAGCATATTTGTTTGGTTTGTTTGTTCTTAGCATAAAACTGCACCCAGCTTCGAATTTAAGCCAAGAATGGAAGTTTGCTGTTCACTAACACAAGCCAGTCAAACTTCTTGAGCTGTTCTACAAAGAAAAAAATGGGGAGAAAAACGTAGGTGTTTCTAATTACCCCCCTCTTTCACATTTTTTCCAATTTTGTTTTTGGGCTACCATATATAAATTCTAATGAAAAATGTTTAAGCGAAGGGTGAAAACATGGCAAAGACTATGAAATACAAGGAGCAGGAACACTTGAGCAAGTCAAGATGTTTTTCTTTCAAGACTTAGTCCTTACATATGGCATGTTGTCTGCGGCAAACAATATCTAAGTAACTATGGTACAAAGAACTACAGCCACACTAAATCCAACTGCATTCCATCATATTTAAAAAAAGTATCTCAGTTTCACACTTAGTTCATTTGATACAGGAAGAGAGCAGCACTGCTTGATGGGTTGTTTCTTGTACAGTTGCATCAGTCCTTCCACTTTCTGGCTGAAGTCAATAAGAGCCATGTTGCCTCACGCTCCCCCCTTCCCCCTGACTTTGGGCACATTGCATTGTGGGACATCCTGTTGGTTTATCTTCCTCCATGGCTTGTCCGCCAGTTGTCTGAACATCGGACTCGTCTATGTTATGTTCTCCTCTTTCTCCTTTTGCCATAAAAGAATGACGGATCTGTAAAAAAGGCCTGGCTGTCACGATCCTTCAATAGCAGCTGGCTAATTGCTGACCCTAACAGGCCCAATTAGTACTTACAAGCCCCGCACAGGGGCCCATGGGAGCTGTCTGCACAGACATGGGGACGAGATGAGGCCACGACGACTACACCGTCTGAAGCACAAAGAGCGGCCCCTCTATAGCCGTGTAGCTCCTCTTCTTTCTATGTGACTCTCTTGGCTTTATTACCCCTGCTGCCTCCCTCTCCGTCTCTTTCTATCTTTCACCCGTCCTTTAGTCTCTGGCTGCCCAGCCACGCTCTTTGCTGAGGCCCCAAGAGCCCTCCTCAGAGAGATCCCTTGAAGTGCGGGGAATCAGAGGCAGATGAGCACACTGGGAAAAGCTGGCTGAGCGAGAAAAAGGGGCTCCCGCGCCGAAGCTGGTATCACAACAGCAACAAGCGTGTAATCAGCAGTCTTTTAAAGTGGCTCCTCAAAGAGCAAGAAGGGGCTAATGTGCCCAACTTAAACTGATATTTTCGATAAAGCTCTACATTTAGAAACTGGCAAACACATAAAGCCGGCTGTTCCCTTTTGAGTGTGAAATGTGATAAAGACATACATCTCCCCACTGATAAGGAAAATGCGGGGAGGAGCTGGAGTGGCTGGCACACAAAAGAGCTCTGTCAAGCCATCGGGAGTTTGGTGATTTTACAAGCCATAATTCTCCCACTTTGAAAAAAAAAGAAGACACACACAAAAAAAAACCAGAGTGGAAGATGATTAACGTGAGCCGGACCGCTCATCCCTCATCTATTCTGTTATCTCCATTATTTGGAAGGCATTAAAAGAGGCCAGGGATGGCAGCTCTGGGAGAGGGGCTCAGGAGGTGGGGGAAGTTCTGTGTGCCGGGATACTAATTACAGTGTCCACTAATAGCGCCTCAAGTAAACCAGGCCAATGCATCTTGCTTGATGAGAACATGCATCAACCAGCTTAATTGAGAGTAAAATGAGGCAGGCGTGCCACAGGACCTATTAATCAACATTGATGAATGAAAGTGTAATTAGATGTGGAAATACAAAAAGAAAAAGGGGGGGGGGGTCTAATCGGTTAACTAAAAGTTAAGACTACAGTCAGTGACTAACAAATTGCAATAATGTGTCAAATAGCTTTCATCTTTAAAGGAAAAAAACTTCTGTTAAAGTTGCTTTTGTATTCTGCAATAAAATTGCTTTAGGCGTTGGCTGAAGCATTGTTTTAATAATGTTGATATTCCACCTCCCTCAGTTTAGTTGTGAGTAATCCTGCACCTGCAGGACTGTCTGCACCTGCTGCAGAGCGCACACTCCACCCTAATTGGCTTGTTCAAAGCACCTCTATCAACTACAATCATTGCTTTCAAGCTACCACTGGTTCATTAAGTAAAGTCTCTCCAACAAGCTCTAGGTCTACTTCTTGTGGGATGTGACCACAACCTAAGGGAGGCGGCCAGGATGCGTCCTAATCAAAGCTACAAATCATAGAAACGAAGGTTAATAGAGAGCTTGTTGCTCTGACTTTTTCCTTTACCATAGCAGACCAGAGACCATTTTCACAAAGCATGTTTAACTAACTCAGACACAAAAAATGAACTCTGAATTGATCTAGCCTGAGGTTGGAAAGTCAGAGGCTGTATCGAATGTCCGCCTTAACACCTAAATCCCACAATCACTATACAGAGCGGGGATTATGTAGTTGACTTCATAGAGAACTCAGTTAACTGACAGCTTGGACAGATGATTACTACTGTTCGCTCCCCATTGGTCACGTGACTCCGCCTCCCCACATGGTGCCTGCACCAACTTCGTCGGTCTGCTGTCGGTACCCGACAGTGGGCCGATGCCACATCAATTCCCATAATGCTCTCCACACAAAGCATTCTGGGTCACTACTTTTAAAGGTGCATTATGGGAAATTTCGAGTCTACTATTTTTTCATCCACAAGATGCTCGGACACTCATTTAAAATTGTGTAACTTCTATATAACGCCCTATATAGTGACTAGTTTACACATTTGATGTAAACTGTTAAACTCCTTTGGTTTTGTAGCAATGCTTCTAAAATTTAAACCCTATAGTTTAACATGTTAAACTATACCACTACATCTCATATATATGCATTTAATTGTAATGGTATACAGAGAGGTAAAGCACCTACAATATTCCTGAAACATTTTTACACATTCAATAAAGATTTGAAAGCTTGAAACTAAATACTGCAGCGATTCCTTTGATTCTAGTAACATGGCTGATATTTATCTGACCTCATTGGAGTACACGTAAAATATTTTTTGATTCCCAGATAGTCAGTTAAACCTAAAATATGAGAAATGTTTTTTAAATGATTCTGTAATTTTGCTGTAAATTTAATATACCAGGCAGCAGAACACTGCAGGCCAGCACCACTGGTCCAAATACACATGCACCTTTCAGAATGAGGGCTCCTTTAAAAGCAGCATGCATTTTTATTTCCTTAAAGAGAGTGACAGAAATCCTTTAGTGTTCTGGTATTCCCAGCAAGACAGGAAAATGTTTGACAGCATATTTAGGTTTGAGAACCCTATTTTTCTCCTCTTCCCTCTGACCCAAGATCTCCCCTGGTTGATATCACCTGCAACTAACCCGGTGTGGAGCAATCGCGTCCCCTAGATCTTCTGAAATGTCCAAACAAACACAATCCATCTACAATCAGGCGAACAATATCATCATTTTAGAAGTTAAACCTGATGGTGTGAACACACTCCAGGGTTACTTGATGTCAGGAGACTTGGGGATCCGGCGTGAAATATTCTGCCTTAATCTGTGTTTATTGTTCATCGTATTTATCTTGCGCCACAGCGTTTTCACTCCCTGACATTGACATTCAGTGCCGGTCCTGCGCAGCCCCATGAGCTATGTGAATAAACACAGCAAACACAACACCCTTGAAACGACATAATCCCTTTTGTTTTGGTGGAAGCTCTCCTCGGCGTGTATGCAACCGGGACAGCCTCTCCATCTTAGCCTACACACACACATAAAGCCATACAAACAGATCAGCATGTGCACACACAAACACACCCCAATACGCACTCCCCTCTTTCTCCTCACTTTCCCTTCAAAAGCTGTTATCTATTTATAGACTTTGATATGTAAACCTATGAAATCTTACCTCAGGCGAGACAATCAGGCCTGTTCTTCTTCAATCCGCTGGAATCAAAAGACAGAAACGGGGAACAAAAAAACGATAAGAAAAGCGAAACACAAAGGAGACACAATGTAAGGAGAGGCAAAAGGCCCGGTTAAAATATGGGGTTGATAATTACAGCCAGAGACAAGGCAGATTAAGCTGACGCATCCGACAAATGTTTCATGAAGGAAAAGACAGACAGTGGGAGCAATATGTTTTATTTTCCAACAAAACACTCATTGCTCCCCTTCTCTTTGCATTAGTGGAGCAGGAGAGGCCAGCGATCTGTCATGGGGCAGCGTGTCCTATTGTCGAGACGAACCATAATAAAGTGGACAGCGGGGGGAAATAAATGCGGCAGATTTACCAAATCTGGTGAAGGGAAAGTCTAACGCGGCGTAGCAGCATGGGGCATTAGAGGTCAGCTCCATTTTCTCCTGCACACACTGACATCATCGGATGCGGCCTGGCTGAAAGTAGCCTAAGCCCCCCCCCCACCACCAACACCAGAATGACATATCTCTCTGCATAAGGCGTGTGGACACGACGGGCGGCCGAACGCGAAATCCAAATCAACACATTGTTTTTGCGATGTCAGAAGCAGCCAGGGAATGACCATCACCCTCTGGCTCGAGGATATTTGTTGTCAAATCGTTAGCCCCACAAAGCGTTTGAAATAATCTAATCCGGTGGATCTTGACTCGTTAGGGTCATTATGCAGGCTTGACCTCGTTCTGTAGGAATGGATCTCAGCATGGGAAAGGCGAAGCACAGGCAGACAGGGGCTGTCTGCAGAAACACGTGGACCCTCCTCCGTCAATAAGCCTGACACGTGTTGGCTTCAGAGACGGGTGGCTGCCTGGTGGAAGTAGCACGACACCCGTTGACTTTAAAGCCCTTTGTGCCCAAGGCACCAAACAAGACAACACGGATTAAGTAAGTTTTAGGGAGAGAAAAAAGGAAGGATAAAAAGCATTGTAGGGTTGGAGCACACTGAACTGTTTTTCTGTCTTTGCCTTGAGTTGGAGAACAAAATATTTCATATGCACAATTTATTTGAACAGCGACTTGAAAACTTTTTTCTGAAATTTTATAGTGTTTCAGGTTACAACAAACTTAATTGTTTTTTTTTATTATCATTTTTTAAATTGTAAAGAGAAAATAAAAAAAGCATTGCTTTCACCTAAACTTCTAAACGTTTTTGTCAATATTTGTCTATATATTTTTTCTTACAGTTACATGTCAAGGTCTATGGTGTATCCACCAGCTTTGGACCTAAGACAAAAAGTCAAGTTGGTTGGAGAGCAGATGTGGACATCACTTTTTTAAACTTCCTAAATTTAAGAAATTACTTATAACTTTGACTGAGCCCAGTTAAGACATTAATATTACAAAATCTTTTATAAATCTGACTATATGTATTTATGTTCTTCTCTCTAATACCTAAAAGAAAAATAGGTAATAACTAGGCTGGGTTGGATTTAAAGTAATCTGCTGACTTGAGCTGATGAGGATAGCTAAAGATAAACCTCAACGACCTGCAGCTGATCACCAAATTAATCCTCGGAAATATCAAAATGTATATCCTTTTATTGTCCCACAATGGGGAAATTCACTCTGAATTTAACCCATCACCTTGGGGAGCAGTGGGCTGCCTTTGTGCGGCGCCCGGGGAGCAGTTCACGGTTAAGGGTTTTGCTCAGGATACCCAGAGGATACCTAGGCCAACATTCCCCATAGCAAATAGCAATTATACAAAGATTTTAATTGCTGTATAGCCAATGATGATTTATTGATGAGTAGTTGTTTAACTGAAGGAAGTGCCTCTGTAATGACAGAGCAAAGCAAACACTGCTAGTTGGCCCAATATATTAAGGATTGCTGAAAGCTGTAGCATACAGTGGCGTAAACAATTCTATAGATTAACACATGACAGAGATATTTTTGAATGACATTTTTAATCAATTTATTTATTTTATTTATCTAATTCTTTCTTTGCCACCATCTGTATGGAAAGGGGTAGGAAGAAGGAAAACTTAATAAAATAAAACTAAGACTGGATATTTTCTTTGTTGATCATTTGTTTTATGTTGTTTAAGTATCTAGGTAAAGATAATTGTCTCACTTTCTATCAGAAACAAATTTCTAAGTTGAATAAAAAAAAATTGAAATTTAAATTTACCAAAGGCATTAAGAATTTCTGGCATTGCTGTTGCTATTCATTTTATCTCCAACTTTGAAAAGTGGGTTTATCTGTGGGCCTGTTGGCTTCATCGTATAATACTCTCCTTTCCAGTTTGGATGAACATTTATGTCTCTGCTTTAAGCTTCTCTACAACTTTTCCCTGACTTGTCTGCTATGTTCACTGCATATAATCATCCAGCACTGACTGATAGAAATTTATTTTTATTCTGGGGGATGTGAGTATGAAAACAAGCACCAGATTACTGATTTGATAAAGAAAAATAATAAATAGATAAAATATTCACATTACTTAAAATAAAAATCAAATGGGTAAACGTTTGTGGCTGACAAAATAATCATTAAGCAATAGTTTCAAAGTATCTCTTTGGAAGCTTTGCGGTTCTCCAAATACGGGGAAATTTAAACTGAGTTTCCAACTTTGATTTCAAAGTTTAGAACCCAGATTATTACAATAAAAATATTTCGCATTACAGTTATGATAATTCATGGAAAAATAAGTACTTTAATATAAACCCCCCCTTAGGACCATAGGTGCATCATGGATATGAATATGTAATAATAGCCACACTCGTATTATACTTTAAAATGCCTATGAGGAAACATAAACACATATTGTTTTTTAGTGCTTAGTTTTACATTGCTGATTATCTTTGTTTAAATTATTAATCCAGAGAAAACATTTTGCTGTAGGTAAGCTAGATATAATGAAAAAAAAACCTTTAGTTGAGGCATTTCTGCTGTTCTGTCTGCTAATGAACAGCTGATTTCACCCTCGTCTCCATCACCTTTCGGGGCCAAAGTAGGAGGCAATCCTCTCCGCTGTCTCCTTGTGCCTCAGAAATAATAAATAAGCGTTCTTTTAATGGCCGACTTTATGTTGCTTGTGCAGCAGAGCTGTCGCTTGGCCAGTAACGCTAAAGATGCAATCACAGCGGTCGGCGGGTGGAAGATGGACGAGTGAGCGGGACAGGTGGACAGGTGAGATAAGGAGGTTTTGTGAGAGGCAGTCAGGCCTGGATTTGTGTGGCTGTCTGCAGTCGGACACTTAATAGCTGATGGCAAGCTGTGATTGTGATGAACATTTTAAATCTCCGGTCCAGTTTACCTTGACCTTTTTTCCTTCTTCTCTGCTGGTGTATCTCATTTTTTTTGGTGCATCATCTGGTGTAGGGTTAATGTCTTTGTTTAGTTGTCCGTGCCAGGGTTCTCTGTCTGTTTATACAGAAATCAGAAGTGTGACGTGTTTTATGGACACTCTCTGAGGTTTTCTTTTTTTTACAGCAGTTCTTGCTTTTAGCTTGTATTCAGGGGTCATTGCACCCAGGTTATGATACAGACAACCGTATGCTGTCAGCAGTTAGTCAGTGCAAACAACACTATTTTGATGTGTACTTTTAAAGCCATTCATATGCCTGAGACTTATGCACACTGTACATAGTTTATTACTCACATTTGTAGATGTGCAAAAATACTGTTCTTTTGAGAGCACTCCTTAAATATAGCAGAAGTTTTCTGAATTTCATATTTATTTCTTATTGCAGCTCCATAAGAGGAAAGAAAGCTACGCAGTAGGTCTGCCAAAGTCTCTTTCTTGTTATCGGATGTGTTCAGTAGTTTTCATTGGATATCCTTAATAGAAATTTTAGTTCTAACTTTGACTTGGCCAATTAAAAACCTTCTTCTATGATTTAGAGGTGAGTTTTTAAGCTTGTCTATGCTGCATGACGCAAGCATGCTTAAGCTATAGCGGAGGATGTTCTTTTTCTGGGTTGATCATCAAAATAAGTGCTTCCTAATTGTCAATCATACTGGTGATATGTTTATGTAAGGCCATCCTACGTGGTCGCCCCATTTTCACTTAACGGTGGTGAGTCTGACGCAGTGGAAAAATTGCAAATCTTCTTTTAGAAAGTACGTTTGTATTAGTGATGCAAACAGCAACTTTGAAACAGAAATGGAGAAATGGGCTCATGCATGCTTTCGCACACGTTTAATAGGCGTTCCCTCTCGGGAGTGTGTACAGGGTTGTGCATGTGCATTTGGAGAGGGCGGGTCTTTTTAAAAATTCACTAAAATACTCCACTATGCCTTTAAGGTTGGGAACTAATGGTGAGACATTCTAATTTTCCTGCTAGTGAGAGGAATCCATAGGTCCTTCCTTAAACATGTCTTATAGCAGAAAAACAGCCACAGATAATCATCCTTCAAACACCTTCCCTGTTCTAAAATACTCAGGTAGTCACAATCCAAACAGTATTTAAAGTAACACGCTTTAAAAGAAATTTTTTTTTGGTCAGATTATAGACCTGGTGATCATCAAGTTTTCTTTTTTCCAAATGTGGTACCGGCATTTGGAGAGTATTTGTTTTAGATCCATTGCGGTTTTGGCCTTGAGAAGATCTCTGGAAAGAACATATTTTTCTCCTATTTATTGGTGAATATTTAACACTGAGCTTTACTGAAGCAAGCGAGGCCCTTTTTCAGAGCTGGTTTCTGGATAGTAAAAGCTGGCAAATCCAGCTTGAGGCTTTTTATTGGCAAACTATACGCTGTCAAAATAATCACTATAAACTCAGACAAACTTTATATTCATACAACTGTACTTTTAAAAAGTATGTTTTTTGAGACATTTTGTTGCAAAGTTCCAAATGAAAAGCAGAGAAATAGCATAAAAAGTGTGCAAAAATAAAACAAGAGGTAAAAGACGGAACTATAATTATAGAGATAAAAACCGGAAAATAAAAATTCTAAGGAATGTAAACCAAAGCAAACTATTGAAAGAAAGAGTGACCTGATAGACGACATTCATTGAGCAAGTATATATAGGAAAATGTGAAAATTGATATTTACAGTCATCAAGCTGTTTTTTTCTAAACGTTTTGTCAAGCTCATGTCTTCAGGTTTAGATTCATCTATAAAAATCTGAGATCAAGCTGTAATCCAAATATGGAACTGAACATGATTAACACTAAAAATTCTAACAAAGGTAAACTTTCTTAACCTAAAAAGAGAGAGAAACTATCTCAATGTAGGACAAAGGCAGTAATACAGCAATCCTATTACTGATTTGTTTTAAGAGTAAAATCATCTGTCTTACAAATGAGGCCTTAATCTGCCAAAAGTAGCACATCTCTCTCAGCGGTGAGACGTCATGTGCAATGTACAGCAGCAGCTACAAGTGGGGCAAATAAGTGGCTAAAAGTCATCTGTGATGCATAACTAGATGGTGCATTTCCTTCGCCAGGCACTCAATCTCTCGCTGTTTAGCCTCTGTGAGCATGATCGATGCTCTCTAGCACAACTCTCTGATGAAAGAGTCATCTTCTTTTTCTGTTTTTTTCTTTCTTCCTTCCTATTGCTGGCTGATTTGAGCGAAGTTTGATGGATGTGGGTGGACTTGTCACATGTGGGTGTGTTGCCTCTTTGTTGTGTGAAACGGAGACAAAAGGAAAAGAGTGGATGAGAAGACTGCGATTTTTATCTCTGAAGTGCAAAAATGTTTCTAGGCGCAACACGGGGAAGGAGTGGGAGAGAGATTAGAGCGGCTGAGGAGCAAAAATAGATTGATCAGATAGCATGATAAGAATAACTGAAGGCTTTGTTTGTTAATTCTCATTGGAGTTTATTTCCCCCCTCTGTTGTGTTCAGCGTTTCCCTGATCCTCCCCTTTTGCTTTTCTTTACTATTCTGTTATTTCAAGAGGGGTAAATATGGAAACGTCTGTATTTACACCTTGTAGTAATTAGGCTCCTTGCCTCTGTAGATTAGAAAATAACCTAATTAGGGATATTTTTGTTTTGTTTGACTCCCCACCTGTGCTGCAGCCTGCCTGTGTTTGTGTGTGTGAGTCTGCAAACGCGTGCCTGCTCCCTGCCCTCCTGGGTGGAGGTCTGTGTGAACCGCTCATGGGCCGCAGCAGCGGCTCGCCAAGGGGAATCAGACTTGGCCTCCCAGGATGGCATGCAGGACCAGGCAGGGAACACACCCCGCATTACCAACACTTAATCCCCTTCAGAGGGGTCAGGTCTGCAAAGCTTCATCCCTGGTGAAGGGGAAAACACCTGTGATTCATTTACTTCTATGCGCCAATGTTCTTAAAGAGGCCCAGGGGAGACGAAAAACACGTGCTCATGGGATGAAACCGCTGGTGTTTGTCTCTGAAATTTGTTGGCTCCCCCCAGGTGACCATATGTTAAGAAAGTAAAATTTATTTGTATGGCACCTTTTACAGATATCAGAATACCTTAGTGCTTTATAGCAATAAAAACAAGAATACAAGCAGACTGCAGTTACATCTAGAGTACGGTTAAAAGCCTGTTTATAGAAAAAGTTTATAGTTTTAAAACATTCAGTGGAGTTTGTTTTACACTTGTGTAAATGACAAATAAAATCTGTCTAAGTTCCTGTATAGCAAGGACACTGTGAGCAAGTTCCAGAGCTTTGGGGCCACTAGCTGGGTAGCTTTAAAGTTTTAAATTAGTCCTAAGTCTGTGGTAGATTAGAGAACAAAGGGATCAAAATGATAAAGGCCCTAAAATAGATTATAGAATCATGAACTGAAAATAATGGACAGAATTAATTTATAAACTGATTGATTATTTTTAAACATGTGTGGCAAATAGAAGTACATTTTG
Source organism: Cyprinodon variegatus (assembly GCF_000732505.1). Classification (NCBI taxonomy): domain Eukaryota; kingdom Metazoa; phylum Chordata; class Actinopteri; order Cyprinodontiformes; family Cyprinodontidae; genus Cyprinodon; species Cyprinodon variegatus. Next base: position 909,768 of record NW_015150602.1, read on the forward strand.
TCATTAAATTCACAATCTATGTAAAAATATCAAACCATTCAATTTTCTTTTTATCATTAATAATAAAGCAATTATAAACATACAAAATAAATGTAAACATTTTGTGGGATTATTCATTGTTTCTAGTAAACTAATGTTTTGTATTTTAGGTTTTTTTTGTCTCAATCAACAAGAACAGGCAAGGACTCTTATTTATCTGCTGAACTCAAATAGGGAGCAGGATGGTAATTGGTGACATGTTAGGATCCTTCAAATCTCAATATTAACCTTTAGATAAAAACCCACATGCCAACTTGTTTAAAAATATCCACCCTGCTCTAGTGTCTTAGTGCCTGACATTTTCAAATATAAATTGCAGCTGTTGATGCAAAGACGTGGTTTACAGACTACTTTTCAGTTTTTACTCACCAGGAAGGTTTCATCATTATTAAAATCATTAAAATAAAGCATTAAAATTGTCATTATTTGACTCAAACATAGGTAGATTTGTTTTAGATGGTCAGGGATTATAATCAGACATCTTTTATAATACGCCAAAATATGCATCAACACCACAATAGATAAGAGTAGAGTGTAAACTACATTTTCTAAAGTTGATATGGAATGAAACAGTGTTTTAGAGATTAAAGGACTGTGTGAGACGTTTCATGGAGACACAGATGTTTGAAATCATTGGTGTTAATGCGCTTGGTTACAGGCCTGAGAATGAGGCAGAAAGGCTCTTTAGTTATATACTGTAGTGAAACTTTTCAATATAAACGTGTACAATTATCTAAATTTTACTTTAACCAGAACTGCATCGAGTTCAGTGAGACAACGATTTATGGTAGTACCCCACTGATGTTTGGCATGAAACCTCATGCCCATTGTTAAGTAAAGGGAAGGCCTGTGAGGCATGCTTCTGCCCCAAAAAAATCCAGTAGCATTCATAACCCAGTTAACAATGTTTGCTATCCAGGGTCATTTAAAATACTAAGGTACAACTTTAAATACCAGTCTGAGTGGTGAAATATACCATCAAACTGTAAATGGACCGTCTTCCATTCATGTGTTTGGGGTGACGACTCAGATTAGAGGCAGGCAGAGGCAACCTATGTTCATTATCCTCTCAGTCAATTTTCTAAAACCTTAAAGAAATCATTATAAATGATTCTGACCCTGATGAAAACAGAATTTTTTTAATTATGCTATTACCATTTTTTTTTTTGCAAAGGTTGGTGTTTTAGTGTGAGATTTTGTCCCTGTAATAAAAAAAAGACACCTATTTTAAGACCTTTGACAAGTCTTTAACAGGGGTGCTACTAACCAAGGTTGGTGCAGTTTCATATAATAAAAAAGCCGAGCCATAAGGTTATGCATATGCATCGAGTTTGCAGTGCTGACTGTGCACCTTTTTTTAATAAGAAAAAAATAAGTTCTGATTTTATGACTTTGCGCCATCATTCAGAATGTTCTAACACAAGTTCTTATTGCCCCTCTAAGCATGTCGCCTTTTACTTAAATTTGACAGATGTGGAAGTAACAATATCATCTACAAGTCGGGCCTCCAGGTCGAGAGATCCACATTTTCACCACCGGAGGGCTGTGATAGAGATGATTCCAACCTGCTCAGCTGTCTAATGACTGAGAGACCCGCAGCTGCAGGAGCATTTGACAAGCTGCTGTCAGATGTGACAACTGGGACTGAGTGAATGAAGGAAGGAAAGAGCAGATACAGCACACAGCAATGTGCAGACAGACTGCAGATGATTGCAGATGGAGTGAAGAGGGGATTGTAAAAAAGATCACTGTTCAATCTGTGGCATTGACAATACGGTGTCAGCCCCTTGCTGGGGAGATCTGACAGGCTGGCAGGTGGGCTGCTGCTGTCGGTGTCACCGACTGGGAGATCAGGGCTGACATGCAGAGATTCCTGCAACCCTGACTACTGCTTCTGAAGCTGATGATTGAAGCTGATGCCTTAGTGACACATGCACTAGACATTCCACCACATCGCAAATGTCTGCATTTTATTGGTCACATTCACTGCCTTGCAAAACTGTTCCTAATACTGCAACTTTTTCACATCTCAGCCTGTAACAACTGCAAACATCAGCTAGTTTATAAGGGCTTCATGTGATCAACAGTACTTACACAAAGCAGTGCATTATTGTAAAATGAAAGGGATCAATACATTATCTAAATATGTTGGTGAAGATTCTCAGTCATCTAGCTCATAGTCATTCAAAAAAAACAAAAACAAAAAACAAAGTCCAGTGCATTATCTAAATAGTTTTTCAAATAAAAATAAATAAATATAGACATGAATGTGTATTCCTCCCACTGTACTCTGAGACACCAAACAATCGCATCTTAGAAATCCCCTTATTAGTAAATATTGTATTTACTAATTCATAGGTAGCATAACTGTAAAGAAAAAAGGGAAATGTATAGTAAATACCTGAGAGTTTTGGAAGGAAACATTACTGAAAACTATCATAAAGGGCACTGAAAACATGATAAGCTCAGAGACAAAGCTGTGGCGACATTTGCAACAGGTTTAGGATATGACTAAAAGTACTCTGAGCTTTAAAAGCCTCTGATCAGACTATTCATTGCATCATCGAAAAATATGGTGGCAAAACTTCTAAAAAGATTTTTTTAAAAACCTTACAACTAAACGGGCGTCTCAGTAATATAGATGCATCATCAGAAGTGCAACAAGAATGTACACACAAATAAGGTGGGACACTGTGGAGGATGAGTATTTGGTTTTTGTGCACTAAAAGCCTTGTATTGATGGAAGAGTGCAGAGATAAAGAGAGATAAACAATGCCTGTTTGCATTTTGCCTCCAAACATACAGGATAAATAGTAAGAATGAAATAAAAGCTAAAGGATGCAGGATCGCTGACCGAAGTTGATGGAAGGAAGAATGGAGTTAAACAGAGAGATACCTTAGAAGAAAGTATCCTAGAAGCTGCAAAAGATTGGAGACTGAGGCGAAAATTTGAATATCCAGCGGGAGAACAAGCCCTTATGTATAGCCAGAGCTCCGGTGGAAAGGTTTAGATCAAAGGATATTATTCCTATTCATGTGTTAGAATGGCTCAGACAAAGTTAAGAGCTAATTGCAGTTGAGAATTTTTTGGCAGGGCATGAACATTTACAGACACTCAATCTGATTAAACTCTAGCTCCAAAAAGAAACTTCAAAAATCTCAGCTGGTTGAAATATTAGTGAAAATAATGTTTATGTGTTATAATTCCTAAGAAGGTAGTTTGTTTAAAAAAATAAAGAAGACACTTTTTTTTTTTCATTGATCTTTCATATGAAAGTTGGTGTAAAATTTTGGGAAAAAAAGTCTAAAGTGTTCTGCAATGTGCTGCTAACTTGTCTGCAGGTATAAAGTTACATTGGTCTTTGCTAATTACCGCCAAAGTGCATTCTGAGCTGGGCCTCGAAATTACATGGCTCCACCACAACAAGGGCGATGTGCCCAGCAGTCATTTGTCAGACTAATTATTTGTCTTGGGCTTGTAATTGCTGTGAGAGCAGGTAGTCAGGTAATTGTGTGGTAAGCTGCAAAGTTAAGTGATGCTTTCTCTCCAAGATGAAAGGAGTAAGGACTGCTGTGGTAAAATGCAATGCCCCCCACCCAGTCAGATACTATGTCTAAAAATACATGCCATCCATGAGACTCAGCTCGCTGAAAGAAGCAGAACAGAGCCTTGACGTTAAGATCATGTGCATGGCACTTTCTATTAGACTGGCTACTTCCTGAGTATATGTAAATAATTGTGTCCCCGGTGAATGCTGGAATAATAAGACCATTAATCACAATCCACAGTGAGTGAAGGCATGAAACTATAGATCTCCAAAGCCGGATAGTTTAAATCATTCTCGTTTCTCTGAGCTGTATCACTTTTGAGGTAATTCAAAGAAGCATATCTTCAGTTTTTGCACTGTTTTGCATGTGCACAGAAACATAAGCACATAGACCAGTGTCATCTGCAATGACGCGTGGCTCAGTAACACTGTCACCTATCATCACAATTACCACTGAGCCCCGTGCTGCTCTTATTTCTAAATGTGCATCCCCTGATTCCTCACAGAGGTTATGCAGGGCCAACTGGACACGATGTCAGGTTGAATATTATAATGAGCAAAAAATAAATAACTCAACAAGAAGCATAAACAGCAGAGTTTTGGTATTTGCCCTGAGTCCAATTGCAGCCCTCCCGCTGTCTGTAAGACTTGTCTTATCCAGACAATGGTCACTGGATTTTTCTGAGCCGCTTCCTGACGAGCAAATCAGTCTCACCACGTGGCCGTCTCTGGCTGTCTTGTAGTGCCGCTCCTGTGTGCAGCATTGCCCAGGGGCCTCCCCGTTCTTTTGTGTCAGGGAACACGCGAGATCTTGAGAGGGGATCCATAACGATCACCGACAGCCGGGGCAGCGCAGCCCGGCCTCATTCGGAAAAGGCCACTTCTACATGAAAGGGTAGAGGAACAACAAAGCCTTCATTGTCCTCTTACCTTTCTTGGCATGATCACGTTTTCTTTATGTCCGTTGTGGCAAATAATGTCAGCTCCCTCATTAAATGGATAGGTTAGATTTTGTTGAAATAAGGTCCAGGAAAGTTAATATCAGTAGCTGTTCTATTTCCAGATATTCCTCTTATAAAATTTCAAAAAGCATGGTGATGGGGAAATCCTTACAGTGATGTCAGGCTAAAAGATACTAAGATGTAAGTTTTAGTTTTGCTGCTTTTAGCGGTTTAAAGCAACTAAACTGATAATGTTCAGGTCCATGGATACAACTAAACATTGGAGAGTCCAACTGATTTCTGAATAAAATACAGTCCAGAGTAATGAGCAACCAAAACGACCAGGCCATTCATAACAAATACTGTTTGTTTGAGGCACAAACCATAGTTGGAACTCTTATTTTATTCAAAAAATGAATTTGATTTATTTACTCCTCCTGCCAAAACAAAAAATGCTGGCAACAGACATATCTCTAAAGAAAATGAAACAGTGAAATATAGACGACATACAAGGAGGTGGCAATATCGACGGAACACAAATCTCTGAAAGGATCGATGCAAGCCTGAAATCCTCCCACAAAAATTTGCAGTTTGTTATTTTATGAAATGGTTAAGCTTTTCCTTTCATTCAGCAGCTTCTCCAGCTGACTTTGAAGATGAATTGTCACAATAACTGTTTCATTGGTCTCTAATATTTAGCCTACATGTCTACAATACTTTTTTTTTTTTACTTAAACTATGTTTAAAGCTTAAGAAAAAACTGTACGGTCAAATTAACTAGCAAAATTATTGGTATATATAGGTTGACACAGCACACATGCATAGTAACATGGGTGTTGTAAAAAAAAAAAAAAAGTATATTGGTAAGACCAATTTCTTGCTAAAATGTAGACATTTATTATCTGCTAACATTGGATTTTATTCCAAGGATAAATTAGATCTATGATCATTTCGATAGCAGATGCTTACACTACTTACAAGACCTCAAATGATTTTAAAGTTGTTTAATGAACCATTGTTTTCATACGGCCAGTGGATCGGAGAGTGGAGCAATGTCTGCTATGTCCTGCAGTTCAGCAAAGTGAAATGAGATTCCCACACTTGCCCCTCACTCACGTTCAAGACATGTTTCCTGTCGGCAGCAAAAAAGACAGGAAACTAAAACAGGACAATCTATATATTGATGCTAATTTTTTTTTTTTTTTTTTTTTCAGTTATACTGATTTAGTATAACTACTAAACACTGACTACTGGTCTAACAGTAGACAGTCTGAAATAAAATAATCAACTAATATCAACTTGTTGTTTCTGTTGTGAGACCTTATACCACTTAGGAGAAAAAATAATACAGTAGCGTTCAAGTTTCCACAAAAAAAAAAGAAGAACATTGAAGTTGTTTTAGAGGCAGAAGGAATCAGGTTTAGTTTTTTTCTGGTTTAGGGAAATTAAAGCAGGTAGATAATTTTTCAGATGTTTGTTTTCTCTAAACCTATGGGTTGTCCTGCTGGGAGACTCATGTCGGTTCATGCATACAAACAGAAACATAACTATGGTCTTCCACAGGTAATGGACCTATATCTCATAATAACTTCCCAAAAACTCGCTTGAAAAAAATCTAAAATGTCCCTAAAAAATCCACAGGAATGCTGTCAGATAAACAAAATGTGCTCCTCTACCATGAACAGAATGTGTTTGGGTGTCCATCAGTATTCAGACGCCACCTCTTGCTTCCACTCCAGGATTAAGTGTTTTGCAGCTCAACACAGTCACCGTCTGTGTAATGTGCGTGATCAGTGTGTCTGCGGAGGATAAGAATAAGCAGTAGGCGTGTGGGGTTTTTTTTCCTCTCCATCTTTATTTCTCCTTTCTCTTTCTCCTTCTTTTTCTTTCTCTCCTCACGGTGGAGACACCACGGTGCCATCTGCTTTGCATTTGTTTAACAAAGATTTATTGTGAAGCAAGACACTAATCCAAAACACACAGGCTCACACACATATCTCGCCTTCTTCTCGTCACAGGCCGCGAAGAGAGGGAAAAAAAAAAGAAGAAGTGAGGGATGTGGGATTGGAAACGCTTGGCGCTCTCTTTGTCAACTCTCACTCTGACGGGGAGGAGAGAGAACCGGCTGGCACACAGAGGTAGGGATGCCAATTACGGCCTCCTCTGCCTCCATGTGGCACACTCCAACACGCCGATTCAGAGCTGCAATTATAAACTTGTCATACATGTGTTTATGGTGAGGTGAAAACAAAAAAGTGCAAGACTTTGAGCAAACACACACACACACGCTAACACAAAAAAAAAGATTAAATCAAAGCAAGGAGAAATTGCTCATCTGTAGCTCCACAATGACAGGATTCTCTTGTAATGTGGCACAGAAGGTGTTACACACTTCAGCATCAAACGTGTTGCAGCAGACAGGGATTATCGTCTCTTCGAGAAGCAAAAACAGGTCAAAGTGGCTCCCGAGAACAGCTCTCATCGTGTCAGCTCAGGAAGCAGGGCAATGTAGCTTAGCGTGTTACTTCTCTCTGTCCTGTCCAGGGGAACCATTGTATTCGCTGACTCCTTATGCCCTCTTTGTCACCATCATGCCAGGTAGAGAGGCAGGGTCCTTTAGGGCAGAGACTGTAAGCCCCTTATGAGCAGAAAAGGCCACCCTGGGGGCTTGGAAGGGCCCCTCAGAAACGTCAGAGGGGTTAAAGGGTCCGATTAGAAGCAAAGGTGTGGAGCCTGTCGAGCCTCCTTCCAAACACTCGTCAGCTTGTTTCCATGCTCCAAGAAAGGGCTGGGGGTCCCCATCTGCCAACTGCTACTACCAAGGCGTTTATGATTTTAAGGCTATACACACAGTGAGGGAACATATGAGCATGTGTTCTTATGTATACGCACTTGTACGATCACGTAAACAAACTCGGTCTGAGACATTAGAAGCCCCATCTAGTGCCAGTGATCACTGCAAACCCCTCCAACCTCAAGGTGATGCCCTTGCCAGTTCCCCTGCCAGGATGGACAAGCCGAGCACTTAGCGCCCTCGCCCCCCCGCACCCACTCACACCCACTGCGTTACTAGGGGTCAAGGAGGCTTCACCCACTCCTCTCCTCGCCTCTGCCAAGCGACGCCCTGTGTCACCCACGCCGCGCTCTCCGAGCCGCTTGTGGTGTCAACGCTCCGTTAGTAAGAGGTCGCTGTCAGCCGACTCTCGTTTCATTTACTGTGACATGTTAAGGGGTACTTTCTTCACATTAAATTGGTACGTTATTCTGCAAATACTCAAGTTGGGGGGGAAAAAATGTCATCAGTGCAATGTTGAAACCTTTATTACTCCCTTAGAGAAAATGTCACTCATCTTAACATAAATTTGCACATACCGATGCTAATTTCCTCAAATTTCAGGGAATTTGGGACAAGTGCACCAACATGTTAATTGTCAGAAACTTTATGTTTTGACTAAAGTGAGGATAATACATGTATTTTCCAGTACAAAAGGAGATTACAGTTGTCAAATGACTCCATGTGTTATTCTTTCTTTGCCAGAATTCTTTTTTTCCAACTCTGCAGTATTTACTACCCTGAGAAAGAGTGCTCCTTTGTGTCATTTGTATGTTGTTGAAAACTGCTACTTGTTGTGCAACACTGTAATTCTGAGAATAAAGCCTGTGACCCAAAAATAAAGAGACATGATGGGGGAAGACGCCTGAGATGAAAAGAAAGATATCCACCATGGGAAAGCAGTTAAACAAGAGGATGTGGCTAATTTTTCTCATGACCCTTTTGTAAGGAAAAAGTGAGGAAAGGCACTTTGTTTTCTGCTTCATTTTGGCAACATCAAGAGCTTTGTCAAATAAAAAAATATATATTGTTTTATGTCAAGTTCTTACACCTGATCAGGGTATCATCTAGATTTTTCACTGTTTGTGTCGTTGGTTCCTGATGGTGAAGGAGATTAAACAAAAATAATTATAAAACTGACTCAAAAGTTTGGTATCCCTTTAAATTCAGTTAACATTGTTTAGAAACAATTTTTACATAAATTAGAGTTACAGTTAGTTGGGGGTATATCTATACCGGATCTGGGCTGCTTCTAATTCTCCGTTGTAAAACTGTCCAAGTTCAGTCAGACTGCATGTAGAGCATTTGTGAAAACCCGTTGTTTTAGGTCTATTTATTAAATAGACCTAAATAGAACCTGGACTGACCCATTCTAACCCTAAACCATTCAACTGTTGCTCTGGCTGTATTCTAAAGTTTAACACAGTTTCAGTCTTTTGAAAACTTGAAAAATGTTTCTGTAGGAATGGCCCTTTATTTAGAATGAACAGATCTAAATACAGCCATGTCAATGCTTACACTGTGTTCTTATGGTGTGTGGCAAACAGATCCTTTTTCTTTTTATGGTTTTTGTTGCAATGCCAGCATCAAAGCCAGCACTGAGGAGTGTGCAACGATGTGCTGTTTAAAGATTCTCCCTCCTGAGCCGTGGATTTATGCAACTCCTCCAGTTACCCTGGCACCCTGGCATATGTGTAATGACTTTGCTCCTGACGTTTTAGGTAGGGGGCCATGTCCTAAACAGTTCTCTATGTTTAAAGCTTGGGGCATTCTTTTATGATCTAACTCTGTTTTTGAATTCTTCAGAACTTTTCCATTCTTTTGTTTATTTGGTCATCTCAAAAATGTTCTCATCTCTTATTGCAGATCATGATTTATAGTAACATTCAATTAAACACAGGTTAGTTTTGTTCATCTTAGGCGACAGTTGAAGGCAAGGACACAAGGATATAGGGGGCTGAATATAAAAGCCATAGCTGTCAAGTCCCCTATTTTGGCCGGTAAACTACTGCCTTTTACCCAGCTTTCCCACTGTCCTCTCATTTTAGCAGTCTCCTTTAAATTTCAAGTATTACTGTATTCTAAAATTGTATAAGATGAAAAAAAAAATACATATATGATCTGCCTCTCCAAACAGTGTCACTACTGTTGCAAAGGAATTGGAGGTTTGACAGGACCCAAATGCAGACACAAAAACTTGAGGTGGTTATTTGAAATTTTAATAACAAAAAGACAAACAGAAGCAAAAATCCAAAAATACTAAAAGTCAATAATACTCAAAACAAGGGGGCAAAGAAATGACGTCAAAACAGCAAAGAGTGAGTGAGCAGGAGGACAATATATGGGAGAGAGAAACAAAGACCAGGCTAATTAGCAGATTGGGACCAGGTGTGAGGCAAGAAGGGAGCTAGGGAAAAGGAGACTGACACAGGAAGGCAAACAGGAAATATCTAAGAACTCAAATACAATGACAAATACCTAGAACACAAGAATGAAAAATAAGACCAATGAAAACTCAGAGGTAAAACTTGAACAAAACCAAAACCATGACAACTCCCACCGCAAGTCAAGTCTAACTATCTTATTGTAGTTTCCAATTTGTTGACAAGGGTTTCGATTATTTTGATTTTTGTGCTAAAATGTCCTAAAATATAATGGAAATATTACTGGGACTTGACTTTTGTAGTCAGTCGGCTCACAGCGGATGTCGCAAAATTCCTGTACTTTCAAAATCTGAAACTTGGCAGATATGATAAAAGCATTCCATGGTTTTCTAGATGTATGGCTTTGAAACACCATAAATGCTTTCGGTTCTATTATTCCTGCTATTATGTGCTAATTTCCATAAGCCTTGCAAATTGTTGGCTATAAAATGGAACAATGAAATAAAACTTATGAGTATTTTAAATCAATGTGATGAGACACAACTATACTTGACTTGGTTGCAGATTTTCAATGAAAACATCTTTCTGTGGATTATTTGATCAAACAATGCTTCAGAAACCCAAGCAGCTGTTAAACTTGGTCTACAACATCTGTCCACCAGCTTGTGTTTAGTTCCCATGGTAACCAACTATTACACTGCCCATCCAGTGGTGGTATTCTCCCTTTCTTTCAATACTCAATGTGCTTTAAAGCAACACTGTGAAACCTTTAGGCTCTGGTTTGGCACCTCTAAAGGCCACTGGCAACTCTGCACTGTCAGAAAAAGAAACTGTTTCCCTTTAGGTTTTGGAATCCGATAGCTGACCACTTTGAACCAGCAAACTGATAAGTAAGAGTTAATAGTAAAGACAAGACCACATTCATCCATGTAGATTAAATCCTACATCAGGGAACCAAAACTATGTCTGATAAGCTGCATGTCATATCTGTTTTGTTAAGCTAATCATTTTTTAGCTTAGTTAGATTAGTTAGCTGTTGCATGAAGAAGCACTCTGACTCACCTGACTAATTCAGTATTTACGTATGTTGCATTCATGCTTTTTTTAATGTATGTTTGTCTTTAAAATCCCAGACTTTGTACAGAACTTTATATTTTTATATATTTTATGGTTAGCTACTTAGTACTTCAGGAGCCTTCTCATTGAATACTTTTTTTTACCCTTGCATGAATAATTTCTGGTGGGCTTTTCTTCTTGCATAATTTTTTAATTTTTTTTTAAAGTATTGTTACTCTTAAAATTCCCAGCTACTCTAGTAATTTAAAATAGTTAGTAGGATAATACTTAGTTATCCAGAGGACAAACATTATCAGCACAAAGCATTGACGTTTTTGTAATCAAGTACTGTATGTACAACAGAAATAAGAACAAATTAATCAAATACCTAACCTCTAAGAAAAGTGTATTCATTAATGTTCATCTACTGAAATGCAAAGTTTCTCTAAGTATACTTTTAACAATTTCTTAAATACCATTTTTATGGGTCTTTTGGGTATTTATTCAGAGATTTACATTTAAGAAATGGGAATAATGTGAGGGTCTGCTGGAAATAAATAACTAAAAGACCCTCCATATACTAATCCTTGGCTGAGTTTTACTTTATATATAGACTCAAACTAGTTCATCCTTTATGCCTACATGCTTTATAGGTCAAAGTCACAAATAACTTTGAAATCAGTTCACCTTTTTGTGTTTCTATTCAAAATCATTCAAGATAGAAGAGTGTAGTTTGTATCATGTTCTCTGCAAGACTCCCAGATTATTATGTTGAAGGCTTCAGTTCAGTGACACCTGATTCTCCAACCTTAAAATGGGGCCAGGTACAGCTAAGCCAAGAAATACTGTATGGTGCTGTATCTCCTCCATTATAGGAGAATAACACAGTGTTAAAGCAACACCCTGGAATGTATCAAGACGAGTGTGTAGTAAGGCTGCTGTTGCTTGAAAAAGATGATAAAGTGCATATGAAATAAAGCTTGACTTCCTCATGTGAGTCAGCCGGGTCATTCAGTATACACAAGTGTACTCATGGGAGTGAGTGTGACAGGGCTGTGTGTGGGGGTCCGCCGGCTGAGAAGGGCAGACTGAGGATGGCGAATGCCGTTGGGAGGACGCCGTTGTCGTGGCAGGTGGAGCTGGGCTGACGAACCGGAACTGTCTTCCAGCAGGTAAGATGTCAGATAGATGCTCATCCGGCCGGGGAGGGCCGGCAGCCATCTTCTTGTTTTGCCATTTTTCCTACGCTTTGATCTCCTTCAGGTCTCGGATGGAGGCTGGGTAGCTATTTAAATCACATCCTGCAGAGTTGAGAAAAAGCAGAGACATTACAGCTGATGTAGTTAGACCGCATTCAGCTCTGCCATGTTGACGTGTTGGCTAAAGTAGACGTGGGACGTACATCCTGTGTTTGGCCTCGTTAATTACATCGAAGATGCTTGCATCCGGTTTAATGGAGTTGCAGATGGTGGTCCCCTAGGAACTTCAATGACTTCACTGTGTTTGCAGTGTCATCTGAGTGTGTGGGTTCCTCTGGACGTCAATCCTCACCTCCTCCATCTGGACAGTATTAAGCTGGAGGTTGCTGATTGCACAACTAGACAGCATTCAGGCACTCCCACCCCTTTGTGTGTTCAGACCATCTATTATAGAGTATCTGTCTGATTTTAGCCGCTTGTCTGAGTATAAATAAAAAGCAGTATTATGACAAGCAGATGAGAACTTTTGGATATCATTTTAAATTGTTCAGATATGTGCAATCCATTTTTTTGTCTATGGAAAAATCCATTTATGTATTTCTTTTAGCTGCATGGAATCCTTTAATCATACTAGACAGTGGTATGTTTTATTTCACTAACAAATGCCCACTGACACTGAGAAAGAAAACTCAATTTGATTCATTTATATAATGCCAAATCCCAACGTACGTCAACTAAAGGCACTTTACAGAGAAAAATAACTAGTTTATTAGCTCTACAGAAGGCCACGTCCAGAAAAAAGAAACACAGCCAGGAAGAGGAACTTGAGCCAGCTCCCATGTCAGAGGAAGAAAGAGAGCATATACAGTTAGTCATGACAAGAGAAACAGGACTACACTGAAAAATGGGCCAAGCTCCAACATCTATAAACAAAGGTGTTGATGGCAGCAGCACAGCTGATATTTCTCTCTGGGATGATGTCACAGCCACATGGTAATAGACCAGATGATGTTACTGTGGAAAGAAAAAGTAGAGAGAACATAAAGTTATGGGTGGAACCTGACAAATACTCCAGAATGGAAGAATAGAAATAAAATGAAGCAGAATGATGAATAGCAGTCCCTATGTCCTTCAGCAGCCCAATCCTATAGTAGCATAACTATAGATAGCTCAGTACAACTTGAGACACTAAGCTTTATGAAAAAGGAAAATTTAAAGCCTACCCTTAAAAGTAGACAGAATGTGTGCCTCACGGACTAAAACTGGTAGTTGGTTCCACAGGAGAGGAGTCTAAGAACTAAACGATCTGCCGCCCATTCTACTTTTAAAAATCCTAGGAACCACTAGTAAACCTGCAGCTTGAAAGTGAAATGCTCTGTCAGGAATACAAGGAAAAAGACAGACATTGCTTTTTAGGGGTTTATATGTGGGGGGTGATTTTAAATTCTATTCTGGATTTAACAGTAAGCCAGGGGAAAGAAAGAAAGACAGGAGAAAAATTATCTCTCTATTGAACTTTCATCAGAACTCTTTGTAGACTTCCTGATAGTAAGGAAATACACTAGTGCAGCCTTGAAGTAACAGATGCATGAACTATAGTGCATAATGAGAAATACCTTGTCCAGAAACTATAGTTTCTCAGCATCACCCCTGGAAAAGGTACTGTATTTCTCATATTTGCATTATTCCTACTATAGTGCTTTGCTTGTACAATATTGGGTTGGTGGCAGAACTATTTTAGCGTATGTGCTGGCAGTAGCAAACTTTTTAGTAGATGTCAACTTAAATTCTGAACCTGTTGGGTTGCTAGAACCTTAGGCCTTATGTTGAGGGATTCTGCCATAGAATTTGCTGTTTAAGTAAAGCGTGTCAAGGGTACTAATGGGCTCCAGAAGTTGATACACAACATTTTATATTCCTCCCTACTTTAAATATTTCCATCAGATTGGTGACCATGAATATTTGTTGTTTCATTTTATTTTGAAATCATTGCTGAGATGCTTGAAATCTGGTTATTTTACTATGCCCATGTCATTCCATGTGCTCTATTTATGAATTCAAGGCAGACTCTTTCAACAATTCATACAAAAGTCTGGTTTGTAACTTCAGAATGATTTATATAGTTTCAAAAAACACACCCTGTACTTGACACAAATTAGATTTCTGGGTTTATTATAAATGTTATATGTTTGCCAAAAGGTTATATAGCATTCCTTTACATTAACTGATTAAATGATAAACCTGTCAAAACACTCCTTTTCTACACATTTTGTGATTTTATTATCTAAAATGTGGCTTTACATTTTTTCAGTCTCTGTCCTCAACTGTGTAAATGCTTGTTTCATAAAAGGAATGGATACAATACTTTTTTCTTTAAAATCGGTTACTGTGTTTTGCCTGTAATTTAAAATACATATTTTCACCAACTTTCTCATATATAAATGTTTATTTTGTTTCTTTTCAAGTAGTATGATTTAAAAGGTAAAATATAAAAAATGTAAATGTACTGTATGTAATCTTAACTTTGTGTCATTTAGAAAAAACATTTGCCCAACATTTAAAATCCTGATTTCTAATTATAGCATACCTATTTTAATTTTATCAGTCAACATTTGTAGTTGTTGGCCAGCGACGTAGGCCATGTTTAGTATTTTGGCTGCTTCAGTCATTGAGTTTGACACCCCCTTTTTAGAGGCTTCAAAAGACCTGGAACCAGAATGGAGGTATACTTTCCAGATAGATGACACTAAACAAACAGCCAGAAGTCAAAAAAACTGAATCTAAACATGCTAAATCCAATTGAAAATCTATGCCAAGACATGAACACAGATGCTCTAAATCCAATCCTGAGCTTCAACAAGTTTACAGAGAAAAATGAGAGAAGATTTGTAGTTTAGAAGAGCAAAGCTAGAAGAGACATACCCCCAAAAGACTTAAATAAAAGTTATTCCTACAAATAACTTAATCATGGGCATTGAATTGATGCATATACCTCACTATTTAAGGTTTTTATTGATAGGAAATGTATAATGTATGCATTTTCTTTCCATTTCACAATTAGTCACTATTTCCTTTTGTTCTGTCACATAAAAGCCCATAAAATGCATCTACGTTTGCTGGTTTAAAGTGGTGCTGCATTTCTTGACAAGTGCAGGACAAAGAAGCACAGTGGAAAGCTGGAACAGGACGTCAGGATGGCCCCTGCAACAAGCCTGGCTAAGTGCTGAGCAGAGCTCATTACCTCTCAGTCCTCATTCATCTCTGCTTACAAAAAAAAGCTGACAGAAATGCACATGTGGTTATATACAACACATAGACGCACAGCCACTCCACACACACCTAATTAAAACAACAGCAATATAATACAGGTCCGAAGGGAGGCGGCCTGCAACACATCCAGCTTTATGCATGTTGTCTATAATATTCACATCCACTGCTCCCCCAGTGCTCCTTCCTCTTGTTGTCTTTCCCCCCTTATTTTCCATCTCCTGTATGAGATTTACTTTCCTCCCATTGCTGCCTCTCCCACCACCTCTCCCTTCCACTAATTTACCCTCCGACCTGCTGCTTTTGCCGTGTACAATTACAAAGGGGAGTGCTAAGTAATGCGCTCTAATAATGCTCAAGCTGAGAAGGTTTGTCAGAAATAATTACTTCCCGCAGAATGAGTTATAGTCGTCACAAGATGTGTATAAATACCTACTGTTGTTCTGTCTAGTTTTCAATTCCTGAAGCAATGTGATTCCCTCCTGGGGCTTAGTAAATCATTTTGTTTTTTCTTTTTGTGTTAAATTTATCACTGGTAAAAGCGAGGAGACAGGGAAAACATGAATGTCACTGCACATAGTAGGAGTTACTACTGATGCTAAAATGGTAAATAAATTTTTAATTGTACAAATTTCTGTTACAATATGTTTTAATTTTCCATTGGCATGTAGAAATGTAAGAACGCTATGTTCAGGTAAAAGCGAGCAGGCACAAAAAAACCCTCAAAAACTTAAAAAGCAAAGAAAAGGAGTCGTGTGTGACGACACGTCTCTTCAAAGTGGATCAAATTCCAATCTTAGATTGCCTCCTTGGATAATGTGGAAATATTAGAGAAGCCTTGATCTAAAATGGAGCATGGAAATGAAGTGGCAGAGGGAGCCCTGAGGACAGGCAGCAGATCCAGTGCTGGGCCAGCCGTACGTACCTCTGGGAGGCTGCGAGCACAGCCTGCCTCTCCTATGTAAATGTCCCATTCCACACATTAGTCATACTGCCTTCACCATGCACTAAAGTGTGTCTCGCCCATCAAGCTGTGCCTGCCTCCATGAAGATCCCTCGAATGTTCCAGAGATAAACCCCGGAGGCCTTTTTTTCAAACCCAGCACCCCACACCCCTGCTTCCCAGACCACAGAGCTGTTGATTGGTGAGACTCTCCAGGTAAATGGTAAAGATTCTAATGTGGGTACCGGGATGCTGATGTCAAGGAATTTCTTTTCTGAAGAGCTGATGATAATGGTGGAAAAACCTCTGGAAAAAGAGGAATGTCTTTTTTTTTTTTTCAACTTTTGCTCCTATGATTTGCATCACAAACACTATGAAAAGCAATTGTTAGAAACAATGCCAGAAAAAGTTTGAATCAATTTTCAAAATAAGATCAGAAAAATTCTAACAAAAGCTTATCTTGGCTTAACAGTTTTCTATCTATTTTTGTGTGCTTCAATATATATAATATGCTACACAGGCTGCACGGCTCTGTACATGAAGAAATAAGCACTTTTGTGGAACATCTCTGGGGAACATGAATGTGTAACAACTTTTGATAAGGACCCACAGTGATGAGTGGATCATCTAAGGGGGGAGGATTTCTATTAGATAAACAGTATGTGTTACGTTTAAGAGTCGTATAACCATCCTAATCAGATCAACTGATCACCTGGAAGCAAAAAATCAATGATCCGACTGCAGCAAAGTGGTTTGATAAGCATTAGACTGAGAATTACAAGAAAGTAACTCATGCTATCACTTTCAATATTAGTTTCAAGCATCCCTCAGTCTGTGGTGAGTAAATCAATCCAGAAAACATAGTGTTGCATTATATTAATGATCTAATTGGGTATTTATACAATGTTAAATCACAGCTTTTTTTGCATCAAAGAGGTAGGCTACCCAGACTTAAAGGTATAGAGGACTATGTTTTATTTCTAAGTGGATCATCTAAATAAGTGGTCCTAGCTATCTATTTCGGCGCATGCGCACCTTCAGGTGTATATGTGTAGAGAGCTACGGTTTCAAACAGTCATTGAAGCTCACGTTCTTTGAAAATGGCCGAGGGTCGTAACAGAAAAAGTGTCTACAAAGTGTATGAGAAGAAAAGAAAGGCCTCAGAAGAGGCAGATATATATCCCAAAATGCTTTACTTGGAGAGCTCTCCGCACAAAGCATTATAGGATTTACTGCCATAGTGGCCCGCTGTCACCATAGGCTGTTGCTAGTCGACAGCGGCGACTAACGACAAAGATGGCGCAGGTACCGCGCAGCGGAGGAGTTATATGAAACTACGGGGATCAAGAAGTAGTGATTATATGTCCAAACGGTAAGTAAACTGAGTTTGCTATAAAGTCCAATACGTAGTCCCCACTTTATATAGTGATTGAGGGATTTAGGGGTTAGGGCGGACGTTCGGACAAAGTAAGCTTGTATGAGTTATGAAAACAAAAAACTTTCAAACAGAGCATGCATGAAGAGAAATGGGCTTTTAAAAAATTCACGAAAATTCTCCAGAATGCCTTTAACATGACATGGCATGACATAAGTACATGTATGCAGTTTTCATGAGAAGGATTTTTTTTTTTTATAATGTTAAACATTTCTGTAACAGCCTGGGTTTGTTGCTTAATCTAATTGTAAATGCTACTCTGACAGTATTCTATCATTTAAACATCCCCTCAGTCATGCTGTTTGAAATTACATAATAGGAATCAAATAAGCCAGGAGCCGACAGATCTCCAACCTTATGATCAGGCCTTCCTGTAAAGCTCTGACCCAGCCCTCAGTCTCCGCTTCTTCCTGCTTCCCTTCCAGTGCTAAGAAATAGTTCAGAGATAATCTAATTTCTACTGTGATTAATCAGTCTCTGGCTTTGTGGACGATTAAAACCTATAATCGTTTATTAGTGGGTGGAGTGAGGTCACTGTACAGTCAGTTCATTTTTTTGTAGTTTTCTTTATCTGTTAATCTGGTAAAATTATATAAACTTTCTATGGTTTGTTAGTGGAATTTTTTGGATTATGTGGTTAATCTTTTTTCTCTTTACATGCTGTTCATAAATCTTTTCCCCCCTTTTTGAAAATATAGCAATGTACAGTAAAATGTTTCTACTGGTAATCTGTAACAATTGACAGATATGATTGTGTTAAAGGAGCCAAATTACATACTATAGTAAAACAGAATCAAAACCAGAAAATAACTCTAGATGCTTTCTTTTTCATTTCCATTTATTTATTTATTTTTTTAAGCATTTAAGGTTTTAATTTACACGTTTTTGATTTAGTTGTATAATGGACATCGTTTTTGGTAAAATCTGTACATGTTTGTTCATGGACCATCACTAACAACCAAATGGGTGGTGGAAAATAATGGAACTTGCAAATGTTTTTCATCTTTAGTAGAATGAAAACCAAAATGAGGACCATGTAGTTGCAATAATAAGCAAAAATTGTTTTAAAACACTGGAGTAAATGGTTTTCAGGATCCAACAGATCAGGGATAGACAGTTCTTTCGGGTTGGTGTCCTGACAATTTTAGATTTGTCCCTGCTCTAAAACAACATAATCAGTAAATTTGATAACTACCAGAACTCTGGAAAGTCTGCACAATAACCCCTTTTTAACATAGACTTCCTTATCTGTGTGTCATCCATTCAGTCCCAAATAGAAGCTTTTCTACTCACTACTGTAATTCCTACCGACCCATCCATTGTTCATTAGTTATAAAGATCAAATCTATTTGTGACGGATGAGGAGCAAAAGCGTCTATCTCGAGAAACCAGGTGAACCAAACAGGAAGTCAGACAACAGGAAAGTAAATTTCAAAATCAGAGGCGATGCGTGGACAGGTAGTACTCGCATCGAGTAAGGACTGCTGCATAGCATCTTGAGGAAGAAGAGGATACGTGGATTGATATGTGTGTAGTTAGTGTGAGGATGTACTTCAGCCATTTAATCCAGGCTTGCTGGACCAGTGACACATCTGAAGTTGCAGTATGCTGGTCATCAAGGACTGGAGATACCCATTGCTGCAACAGACCAATAGAGATTATTTCAAATTTGCTTATGTTCTATGTAATAAATGCACAGTTTGGTGAAAGCTTTTTTTTTTTTTTCGCTCTTAAACAAAAAGCTATGTGTGACCAAAATGTCTTTGCTATAAGTAAAGTGCATTAATGCATTAATGATTATGATCTACAAAACATTGGGTTGTTGTTTGATATTCTCTTTCAAATCAAATCCCCTAATTCAGAGAAAAATGAAAATATCGGTGGAATAACCTCACTGGTGATCAATAGGCATTAAACTAACTGCCAGGCAAATGCAGACCTTCAATCCTTCTGAATGCAAGTACTGTAGATAATTTAAAACAGTTGTTGCCTGTCTTTTATTTGAAATTGTTTACATTTTTTGAATAATAATTTCCTTCTATTACAGGGTCAGGAAAATATTACCAGATGTTTAAAAACTATGGTAGTTCAGCTTACTAAAACATGATAGTTCAACAGTGGTTGCTTGTCAGGATATCACATGTTTCTAGAAAAAAAATCATGTTTTTATGTTTACTTTATGGTACCAATTGATATTTGTTCTGAATTGTATTAGTTATTTTTGTAATTGTTCTTTAATCAGTCAGTCAACTTTGATTTATACAGCCCTTTACAACACATGAGGGGATCAAAGTTCTCTCATTAAATCAACATGAGAAAACAGAATAAAGAAGAAAAGAAAGAAACAATAAACAGGTAAAATAATAGATAAAACAAAAAATATGAAAATATGCTACAGAATGTCAAGCCAGTCTGAATAAATACAGTTTATGTCTGGTCTTAAGGACACCACAGTCAGTAGTGGTATGAATGTCAGGATGCTATTTGTTCCAAAGTCTCGGCTCAGTGACTGAGTTACCCCAATGTATGTACCTAGAACGTCTAACAGGAGCTGGTTTGTTGACCTTAAGGCCCTAGTAGGCTTCTGAACACAGAGTTCAGACAGATATGGAGGCTTAAGAGCATAAATTGCTTTAAAAACTAATAGTGACATTTTAAAATCAATCCTGAAAAGAGCAGCAGAAACAGCCGGTTTACATGCAAAGTCATGCATCAAAAGGTCCTGCAGCACGTCTGGAGCAACAAGAGCAGCACATCTTGCAAAATATTTTCGCTTTTATTATTCTGGTGTGTACAGATTTATTATGTACATGAAAAATGCTAACATAATCTTCCAGCCACCATGGAAAGAGGCGGAAAACCACTAAGGGGCGATCCGGCCTGAGGATGCTGCTGCTGGGGATTTCCGGTGGCAGCGCACCGCTGGTATATGGGGGTCTGTGCAGCTCAGTCAGCAAAATAATATTTTAAGGCAGGATCGTAATCTTAATGAACTGACTGCACAGATGACTTAAAAACATATTAAAACTACTTTTTGCACACTTATCCCAGAAAATATAGCAAAGCCGCTCTTTGCCATGTAACACAGGAGCAGCACAAGCATCAGACGCATCTGTAAACATTTAATTGGACGCGCTTCAGGTGCATCAAAGATGCTCTTGAAGCCCGGCTGACCTTAATGTCTACAGCAGGCGCTATTTTGCTGCTTACATCACATATGATGTGAACATAGCATTACAATAGACATTATCAGTAAAATAAATTATTTAAATTCTCTGACCTATTCAATAACTTTAACAATAACAATAACTATTTTAAAATGTATCTTTTTAATGGCTCCTGTACTTCATGGTCCCCAGTGTTGCTAACTTATTCTCCATGGCCTTCAGGTTATTTGCTGAATAAAGCTCATATCAGTGTGGGCTATTAGCGTGACGTGCTGGAATACCCTGACAGCAAAAGTGATGCAATCATGTCTTATGGGCCCTTTCAGATGCAATGGGACAAGGGTGCCTGCCGCTCTAACACCCACCATATGACAGTTTGTCAATGTTTTGAAGACAGTGTTGCTGATATTGTTGGATGTCTGAACTCCCTAAATTATATGACATGTTTCCATTTGTCCTTTCAAAAGAGGTTTCACTACAGCAAGGCATCAATTCAACAGTGTTTCAACACGTTGGTTCTTTTGTAAGATGTGTCCTTTACTTTGGTCTTTGTATGCTTCCATTATTGGGTCGCAGCAAGTTGAATTTAAAATCATATGATGTGATTTGACTACATTTTATTGTCAGTATCTGTTATTTCTTTTTCTATAATCCTTATCATTTTAAAGGCCAGATCATTTATTGGTCAGACCACAGTAAGGAAAAGCTACTATTGGTTTTTCTTCCATTCAGTCTCTGCTGTAACCAACATCCTAAAGCTATGTACCTGTAATAACTGATAACTATATAAAACATGGGATGCGCTCTTTATTTTTTATTATTCTTTATATTGCGTTATTTAAGAAAAACAAATGTCCTCTTTTCTGTGCTTCTAAGACATGAATTCAAGTCTTTCTACAAAGGCTTTTGACTTTGTTCCAACCAAAGTCCTTCCTTCAATTAATACTTTGTTGAACTCTTTTTTCACGATTAATTATGCACCTCTTTTAAGATACAGTATATCTCTACCACATTTTCACTACATCTTTGCTGAGTCTTTATTCGCAGAGTAACTATTTGCTCAGAGTATTGTAATGTATTTCTGGAGATTGTATTCGGCCTGTTTAGTTTTCAGTTCTTGATTTCTGACTATTTGTTAATTGTTGTGTTGCTGGATGATGAACCTCAGTCCCAAGGTTGGGGTATCAAACCTCATTGCAGGGAAAAAAACTCTAAACGTGGAGATAGGGAAGACACATACAGTATTTTTCACATGAATATGCTTTGATCTAAACCATTCCTTTGAAGCTCTGGCTATATGTCCCAGCTTGTTGTTCTGCATGAAGGTAAACCTGTTTGCCAATCTCAGGCCTCTTCTTACCTTTAACAGATTATCTCCAAAGCTGTACTCATCTTAACTTCATTTTACCAGTCACTCTGAACAGCTCATGTCTTTGGTAAAAAAAACAAAAACAAAAAAACAAATGGGCCCAGACCATTATAATGTCTCTATCCTATCTCATCATGGGTACAGATTGTTTCAAGTCTGATTTGTTTCTAAGAAGTTACATTTTGGTCTTACACAAATCTCCTCACACATTTACAGATTTATTTACACATTTTCAAATCCCACTGCACACACACAAATCGAGATACAGACACACAACTCTCCACACACATTTGCAAATATTAAAGCTACCATTTTGGCCCCATAGAAACCTATTCAACAAGACTGCTGTGTCATCCACGTGATTTGTGGCTAAACTTGCCATGTTCGAAAATTTGCCCACCTGAAGTTTGGGTCTCTGCTGCTCCTTCACAGTTATTCAGACAGTTTCCCTAATTGATATTCCCCTTGCTGATCCAGTCGGTTTAGGTTAGCAGCCACATCTTAGTATTTTTACAGCCGTGTTTTAACTACTTTCACTATAATGTTGCAAAGGGAGATTCTTAGAGAAAAGTAGCGAAAAACATCAACCAAAGGTTCGTAAAGACTTAAAACAATAGACCAGTTCAGAATATTACTGCACAGAAGAAACTGATCCAAAAATAAACATCCATTTCTTAAAATCATTCCATTTGCCCTTAGTTTGGACAGGTTTTTATGATAGTTTTTCACTGGAATAATTCAATTCAATTCAGTTTATGTATATAGCGCCAATTCACAACACATGTCATCTCAAGGCACTTTACAATTCAACCAGATCATACAGTCAAATTGATTCAAAGTTTTCTAAGGAAAACCAGTTGATTGCATCGACTCATTGACTCAAATGCAATCCATCACACTAAGCATGCTTGTAGAGACAGTGGAGAGGAAAAACTCCCTTTCAAGAGGAAGAAACCTCTAGCAGAACCAGTGTCAGTGTGAGCGGCCATCTGTCGAGGCCGACTGGGGTTCAAGGAGACAGAAGCAGATATACAAAAAGCAGCTGCAAAAGGCGGCCCCCTCCAGGAAACACACAGCCAGGCAGACGAGCTCCGAGCCAGCTCCCATGCCAGAGGACGAAGAGAGCACATCCAGCCAGTCATGGTCAGAGAAACAGGACTACACTGGAAAACAGGCCGATCTCCAGCATCTATAAACAAGGGTGTTGATGGAAGCAGCACAGCTGATGTTTCTCCCTAGGATGGTGTCACAGCCAAACAGGAACAGACAAGGTAAAGCTACTATGAGAGAAAGCAGAGAGACCATAGCGTTAGAGATTGAACTAACAGATTGAATCTCTGTTAGAGATTGAATCTAGAGATTGAATCTCTGTTAGATATCGAATCTAACAGAGATTCAATCTTTTAGATTAGCTAAGAATAACTATTCCTGCCCTTGAAATCAGATAATTGAACATTATGCAATTTAATTTTTTGATTTTTGTTATTATTTTGAATGTGAATCCTCTTATTTCAAGGGGAAATTATATCATTTATCTGCTTAATTAAAGGGAAAATAGACAATTTTAAGGGGAAAAAATGACCTTTTCAATTACTTGACCTACTTACATACTTATTCGAAACACCTTTGCTTGGGATTCAGGTTCTCTTTCTGCCAAGGAAACCATCCTAACCTTATACAGTTCCTAGAATGGTTTAGGATGATTAGAGCAGACCTACATCCCATTTGAAATATGTGATAGCACTCCAAAATCACTAGATATTGAAGACTAATCTCCGTCATGACAACAAAAGCTCTTTCTTCAAAGCATTGATTTAGGGGCTGAATGGAAATAAATGCAACACATTCAAGTTTTTATTTGTAGATGATTTTGAAAGCAAATATTTCCCTTTTACTTTGCAACTACGTGCCATTATGAGGTGGTATATTACTTAAAATGTCAGGGTAAAATGAATTGTTATTTATGGTTGTAACTTGACAAAAAAGTGGAGATCCAAAGTAAATGTAATCCTTTTAAAGAATTATGGGATTACTTTTTCTAAGCTTCTGAAGTATTGCATTCTTGTTGTTGTGATTCAAGGGCCCAGCAGTCCATATAGCTGGTTGCTTGTGTTTCAGAAGTATAGGAGGAGAATGAAGCTGCTATTGTTATTTACACAGTATAGTGTAGAGGCATTTTCTTTCAACCCACATGCCCTTCTATCCACAGTCTTGCTCCATGGTGCCAAAATGTCAATAATATCCATCGCAGGTTAATCTCCCTGCAATGGAAACATGAAACACTTTATCCTAAACTGCATATGTTTCACATCCGGGGTCGATTTACTGTATGTCAGGGGCAGTATTAGCATTCATATTAGCTGCCTCTCCCATGTAAGATATTCGTCATTGCCAGGGCCTTTAGCGCACCAGAACAGTTCAGGGATGCTTATCTCATGAGCCATAAATTAGGGGATGAATTCCCTCCGAAACATCACAGGCGAAAGATGGAGGATGGAGTCATTGTGCTTGCTTGGTGTTTTGACACTGTAATGACACATGTTTTACAATCCCCCCCCTTACTCTTTTTTTATTCAGAAGGAGTGGACCTGTCTGGTCCTTGCTGGAGAGAAATGGGCCTCTTGGACATTACCACCATCTCCCGAGGGAGACATAAATGAGATGGAGGCGATAGGAGGAGACTGCAGTAAGAAGAAAGCAGGACAAGAGAGTCCAAACACCAAAGAAGGGAGGAATTGAGCATATGAGTGGACTGATGGGCAGCAATAGTTTTGTGATATACACTGTATGGCTCATTGCCCAGGGCAACACTCTCTAGTGGGCGCTAAGTAAACTGCAATCTGTCAGTTTTACCTTAAAGTTTGTGTGGCTTATTCACTGTACATGTCTAGTTAAGGGGCATTTACCTGCCCCAAGTACTGTAGGAAAATAGGCAGAAACTGTTGTAGCTCTAAGGTTGGTATGTAATTTACAGCTTAAAGGCCTAAGGTACAGCTATTTTGGGGGATTTAATGATATCCTATCATCCCCAATAGCTGCTCAAAGCTGAAGTTTGTTATTTAAAGGAGATTATTTGAAGCACAATTTGAAATATGAAATATACGATAAGCTTCTGCTTTACTGGCCAATTTCATGTGTACAAACAATGAGTTTGACTTCTGTTTCACAGAAACATAAATATTTAAACAGCAGGTGAAAAATAAGAACATTATGTGTATAAAAATGTACTCTTATGTTGTCTTTTTATTTGTGCTGCTTTTTTTGTTGTTATAATAGTGGAATATGCTTAATGCTCAGACTTTAAGGCGTTCAGTTTGTCTATCCAAAAGACAGCATGGGGAAATACACTGTCTGTACAGCAGCTCTGTAGCACCAACCCAAAGCTGAAAGTTTAAACAGTTTGTGTCCAGCATGACTGGGGTCTGCATGGATGTTAGCTGCCTTCCTAGATGGAGGGCACATCAGCCCTGATGACCCTGTAGACTTCATCTTTCAACTCATTGCAGTGTTGCAATATTTTGTTGGTGGCCAAGAACAACCACACAGTGATAAGTGTGTACAGGACAGACTATCGTAGAAATGGTATGACTAGAATAACATTAGTTACACACGCTTATTGTATATGTTCACAATTATCAAATTTTTTATTTAATTATAGACAAAGGTCGATAGAATAAATCTAAAAAAAAAAAAAAAAAAAAAAGATTGTAAAATTATAATTTACCTGAACAAAGAAAAAAATGTACAAACCAACTTGGTCCGAAGTCCCTCCGTTTTTTTTAGGATCACTGCCTTTAACAGTTCACAATAACTGTTAACTAGCCTTTTACATTGTCCATGGGGAATTTTGATTTAGCCTTTTTGGAGAATTATAATAGTTTTGCCACTTTAAAGGGTTTTGATGCTTTAGCCTCCTATTAAGTGTTATGTGATGTCATCGCAAACAGCTTAAGCTTTGTACTGAAATCACCAGTCTCCAAGGAAATGGTCTCAAACTCAATTTCTCAAGGGGGCCTGTATCCTGCAACATTTAGATGTACCTCTGTCTCAAAACCTGTCTACAATATAAGCTTTATCAGCAGAACTAGTGAAGTAGTTCTTTATTGTCAGGCATAGGATAGGTGTTAAAGGTCCAGGACACTGGCCCTCCAGATCTGAGTTTCAGACCATGGCTCTAAGGTCACAAATGGATGAAAACTCATTATAGCAACTGCTAATGAGGCTCTTCTGTTGTTGTTTTTTTGGAGGACCTGAAGAAGCAAAGCAGCCTCAGACCATCACACTTCCATCCTTCTATTTCTAAAATGCTGTTTCACACCAAACTTACAGAACACTTTCCTAAATGGTCTATTGTTGTCTAGTCACTAGATAGAGTACTGTCCCGGTGATCAGGGGCAAATGAAAGACATGACTTTTAGTTCTTTTCATCATGGTATTTGTCCTGAAATGCTCCCATGGAAATGTGTTGGGGGCCTAGTGGTTAAAGGGAAAGGAGAGGCTACCAGATTGCTGGTTCAAAACTTCAACTGTTCCTCTGGGTGCCTCAGGGAGACCCTTAACCTGAAATTGCTCCCTTTGCGCTACTCAGTGTGGCAGCACACTCCTCCCTTAGGGATGGGTTAAACGCAGAGAACAAATTTCCCCACTGTGGGACTATAAAGGGATCTCTCCTTTCCTTTATTTTAGTCTTTTTTTTTTTATTCTTGAATCAAGGACACCATCTTAAATTGAGGTAAGTGAGATCTACAGTGCTTTAAATGTTTATGAAATATTTTCTAATGAGCTAATATTCTGTTTTGTGTGAAGAACTTTTGGCAGGCTGGCCATTTCTGAGAAAATTCATTACCACTTCAAGTTTTCTCAATGAGTCACTCGTTGTGTTTTTTTCGAATCTTAAAATTGTCCTCCATCCCTGTAGATGACTTTGTTCCGAATTCGTCCTTGAATTTATTTATACACAATGTTTTGCTTTTTCAGATCCTTTAGCCTACTTAAAATTATCCAGCAATTACTGATCAAATATGATTGACCTTGGAGTAGTTGGTGAAATAAAATTCAGCTTTTCAAAAAAAAAAAAAACTAACTTATCCAAAGGTAATACCATATTTAACAAGGTTATTTTGATGTTTAAAAATTAAATCATCTGCAAGATGTCTAATAAAATGAATTTACTGCAATCCACAAGAAGAAAGTTGAAGGGCTCCACTTTTTTTAGTGAGTTACAGTGAAAGAAATTGCTACTTTGAGGTAAGCTGAAGAAAGGCCTCGCCCAGGGTATCCCTGATGCAAGAACCGCCACTGCTGATTGGAGAATGATGGAAGGGGGAACAAAAAAAGGGTGTTTGTTTTTAATTGCGCCCAGGGTTGCTGCACAAGCACAAAGGTGCATCATTACTTACCTGACAGAGCTCTACAATCACGGGCCCTACCAATAAATACTCGTTACTTAAGACTAGAATATAAATAAAGTGAAGGTCACATCTGAGAGAGGCGGGATCTAGGCTTTTTAGCCATCAACCCTACCTCCCTCTCTTTTATTTCTTACATTCTCTTTCTCTCACACTCATTACAGGGGAAGCCAAGCAGCGCTGGTTAGGGGAACGTGTGATGAGCCTTGGGAGATATATCCACTGGGAGGGAGTGAGGTAGGGATAGACTGAAGGGGAAGGGGAATAGATAAAAAAATGCTGACTTGTCTTCAAAGGAGGCAAAAAATAATTGAAATGGGCTTCATGCGTGTATGTGTGTCTCTGTGTGCGTGAGCGGGAGAGGTGGGAGAGATTGAGAGGCTCCATGTTCGAGTTGGTCATTAATTGAGGAGGAATGCGAAACACTGTGTGGTCCTCCGCCGACACCCTCGCTGACACACGAGGCAGAGATTGATAGAGGAAACAGTGTGATAAAGATATGAAAGGAGGAAAAGAGGGAGAGGAAGTGAACGGAAAAAACATAATAAAGTGTAGGGAAGTGGTGGTGGTGGGGTGTAGAGGAACGTTGTCAGAGTTGTCTGAAAATGAGGAGGAGGGGAAGAAGGAGGCAGAGAAGACGGAGAGAGATAGAGTTCAAAGTGTGCCCAGACTGAGTCCTGTCCTCGCCGTGTCCTTCCTCGAGCCCCGAGTCATGCATCGCTCATCTTGTCACATTGAACTCCAGATGCTCCTACCCTGGAGAGCGCTCCGGCCGCGGCCATTTTTCTTCATTCTCGCTAACAATTTGGTAATGAAATATTGATTTTTAGTTAGATTCATATTGATGCCATTAGCTTTGCATTGATAAATCACGTTTGGCTGCTTGTCTGGCGTGGCAGAGCGAGAGCCAGGGCCCAGAGATTACAATCAAAGCCACTGATGTGTTAATTTGATGGATATTTGCCCTCCACCACCACCCCCTACACACCCCTGCCTCTTCTCCTCTTTATGTTTCACTGCATTTCATAACATTGTGTTTCTTCATTTTTTTTATTACAATGCACCCCGCGAGGATATTTATGTCCATGTCCATTTCTCCCGAAATAGCCTTTCAGCCAACCTGCCTGTGGCAACGCTGTGCAGTCTTAAAGTCATTTCATTTCTTATAGACAAGACAGGGATATGAGGGACTGTTCACACCCGTTGAGTCAAATGAGCAAAACAGGAAAGGGCATGGCTATTTCTAAACTTTGACACCAACAAAGAAGCAGCAGTAGCAGAAACTCACAGTTTACGAGAGGCCCTCTTTTGCATGAAATGCCCATAATCTACCAAGGAAGGGGGAAAAAAAGATATGAATTTTATCCAGTTTTTCAGTATTTATTGTCAGAAATATTGGCAATATATGTGAAAACAGAAAAAGCAGCACTCAGGGTGCATTTTATATTTTATTCTTTTCTCTTTTCTTTTTTCAAAGAAGCAATTCGCTTAAACGCCTGGAAAACTTACAGCTCTCTAAAAGCATCTTGCACACAAAAAGGTTGGGGAGGATATAACATTTGAGAAACATTAGGATCATTTTCCAGATTAGGGCGGTTTTTAAATGAGTCTCCTGCCGCAGCTTCGCCTTCCAACTGCAATATGTGTCTGCACACAGTCATCTTAATGAAAGGAAATGATGGCGTTCACTTTAATGACGTGGAGTTCAAGGACTGCTTATTGTTCCAGAGAAAAGCCATCGTTTTTCACGGTAATATGAGTATTTCTTTCCCTTTTTTCTTCACGGTGCAATTTCATTTGAGAAACAGACACTGAAGGTTAAACGCGCTATAGAGGTTGTCAAAATATGACAAAAAAATAAAAATCCTGGTTTTGAAACAGATATATTGATAACGTCCTCCTGTGCCGTTATCACTGTTTTGGTAATGCTTCATCTGAATTCCTTTTTAATCTTTCTAGGCGATTATGCAAAACAGAGTACGGCCCTAATTATCACAGACACAAGAGCCACTCTGTTTCACTCTAGTTAGAAAGCAATTTTACAGCAAGCCGACTTCTGCCTTCAACATCCAGCAGACATTTCTCTGCAGCTTTTTAAAGAAATGTACCGATGGCAATCTACTTTACAGTATGTTTATTGTGCATGTCATAAAGCAGCTCCCCAGTTTACATTTATTCCCTAATTTAGTGCTCAGCATGGAGTGAATCCAAATATTTTGGTTCAGATGTGATTTTGTTTGATAGAATGACAATAACCCGTATTAAGGGCAGATGATCCCCAGACGTCTGGGTGGGGGGGGCTGTGGCATTTACTTGAAACACAATTAAACACCAGAGTTATGGCTTCTTTAGGGTCTCCTGCCTTGCCTTTGATCCCATACTGCCTCCATCTCCTGTCATGGATTATGGAGCCAAACGGTTGTTTGTGAAAAGGCCAGCCAGGTCTGAATGACGGATTGTGGGGGTAGTGGCTTCAGTATGACTGCAACAAATCTGGCAGCTGAACTGCCTGAACTTCTAGTTTGGCTCCAACCTGGTTAATGCTCATTGAAGCAATCTCTGAAACAACTTTCACTCACATACCTAGATAGGAGACATGCTTTGGTTTAAAACAAATAAAACTCACATATACATTTCTTGTTTTTTTTGTTTAAGTAGTTATTTAGTTTCACTGTAAATCCCTATTTAATTGAAAAAGATTTTAAAAAGGTATAAAATGGGGGTAATGTTGTAAATATTCTCACCTCTATCCAAGAATTAAAAATAAAGTTCTGTGCTATTTTTAATAGCACAATATGGGGCTAATCCCCACTGTTATCTTACCTTCAGACCCTGTGACATCAGTCACCAGGATGTTTACTATAAAGAAATCAAATATTTTTATTTTGTTGTCTTTTCATTGTTAACACATTTTTCCAGACTAACAAAACACTATTCAGAACTAGGGATCCTTTTTACCACCGGATCAAGGACCAAAGTAGTATTACCAGGTTACATATCTATACCAGAAAATGTTCTTGGTAGAGAGATGATGTTATTTGCATTTGATATAAGTTGTTTTTCACTCTTTGAAACAGTTGACAATTAACATTTTCTTTTAACAATAACATTTCCAAATTAATCCTGCATTAAGTTGTCCATTTTATTGTTAGCTAGGGTGGACCTCTGTTAACAGTCTTGTTCCTAACCATTGCTGGATAGATTTCTGGGGTCAAAGGCCAGAGATGTTCTGATTTGGAAACATCTTGCATGGTTAGACAGATTGGTGCAGCCACAGCCATAAAGCTAGCACTGCACCACTGTTGTTGTAATGGAGAGTTTTAGGGGGGGGTTGTGCTATTTTTCCAACATAGCTGTGGGAATCGATTTCCAAAAACTAGACAATAGCCTTAAAAAATTTGCTTACCTTTCCCTAAATTGATTTAGGAAAAAAAAAACATATTCAACAGAGACTGAAACGGAGGTACTGTAGGAAAGTAAAATGGGATAAGAGTTAAGGAATGAGAGCCATAGGAAAAAGGGTTAGAACCAACCAACCAAACAGAAAAGCAGAAAATAAACAATAGCTCCTAGAAGTCTGCTTCTGCACCTGTATTAGACAAATGCAGGTGTTATATATCTGTAGCTTCAGCTTAGTATTTAGCATTATTGTGCATCCATTAATGCCTGGAAACAAACTTCTGTGGGTTGAATGTATGGGAATGCTCATTTAGAAAGGATTTATAAATCATTTTCAGATGGAAAATATGCTCAATAGCAGGTGTGGGTGACCTCAGACCAGCCCTGTAGGGCCCAGGATCAATAAAGAATCTACGTGAGCCCCAGATATCCAAAGGCAACCCAGATCACTGGGACACAAGGAGGCCAGAAATAAGGATAGCCACACCCACCAAAGAAGGGCAGACAAGAGAACCCAGGGCCCAACCTAAAAGGGAAATACAAGGCCAACCCCCAAATAGGCCCAGTCTCTGAAGGGCCTAACCCAGAAGCCATGGTGCTGAAGTAAGGCAAAGTTCTCAAATTTTATGGTCAGTCTACATTCCTACCCACGCCTACAATCATAAAATCTAGATAATGACAGAAAGAATGAGATCCCTGATACAAGAGGCTGAATTAGCTTTCTCTGCAGGGTGGCTGAAAAAAATCGGGTGGTGAGTTTGGTCATCCGCAAGAGATCCGGTGTAGAGTAACTTCTCCACATCAAGAGGAATCAACTGAAGTGGCTTGGACATCTTTTCAGATGTCCTGTAGACACCTCCCTGGAGGTGTTTCAGGCACATACCACCAATAGAAAGCTCAGGAAATACCCAAGGACACACAGAAAGGACTATGTTTCTTGACTGGCTCCAGAACGCTACAGTCTTTCCCCAGAGGAGCTGTAGATGATGTTTGGGGAGAGGGAAATCTGGGGGGCCCTGCTGAAACTGCTGCCCCTGTGGCCTGGTCCTCGATAACAAAAGACGAGATCAAGAATTGATCATTTCATTTGCAAACACAACACCTGAAACCACTAA
This sequence comes from Cyprinodon variegatus, assembly GCF_000732505.1. Lineage (NCBI taxonomy): Eukaryota > Metazoa > Chordata > Actinopteri > Cyprinodontiformes > Cyprinodontidae > Cyprinodon > Cyprinodon variegatus. Next base: position 941,871 of record NW_015150602.1, read on the forward strand.
TGAATAATATTTCTGTTTTTACAGCGATTTCATTCAAATATACAAATACATTCAGTGGAAATATTCATTCATAATTAGATGAAGGACAAAGTTAATCTGTTTGATTCTGAGCGTGAAGAATCTCATCAAAGTTATTTTTTAGGGTTTTAAACAGATAAAGTTGTACAGTAATATTCTTACAGCCTTTGTGTGATGAAAAAATATAACAGTGGTAGCAAGCTTTACATCTGCATTCTGTAAAGCTTGCAAGATCACCATTTCAAATCTGAGGATGGATTAAATGCAGTGCAAAAATTGTGTTTTAGTGAAGAATAGCAAAGACAAATCAAAGGTATAATGATTATTTTTCAATAAACTGCCAGGATTATATATCATTAGCTAATTTATGTTTCAAAGAAGCAAGGTTCTCAGCTCCATGTGTTTCATCATTCTTTCAGATGCTTGTTCAGGCTTTAATAAAAGTAAGTAATTATTATAACCCGTGACTTCAAATTGATTTGCACTCTGTTTCACATTGGAAAAGTTGAGAAATGTTGAAGAGTTCTTGCTGCAAAACTCTAGATATGTTTCCTTAACATTTTTCCCAAATCCAAGTAAGTCTACATTTTTTAAGAAGCATATTCAAGTCCCAGTGCCGAGTCATTGAGGGCCAAGTCCAAGTATGGTCTCAAGTCTGTTATGTCTCAAATAAGCATTATTTGATCAAATCCATAACATATGTAGCAGCTCTGAGTCTGAATAGCTGTGGCCAAGAATTCAAAACTATACATTGTCCTTTGGTCTCAATAAACACATTAAAAAGGGATAAAAAATGTATATTCATTTTCATAAAATCTTTTTAAAAAATTGTTTTGTATTTTGCAAATCTCCAATTTTGAGGAGTTTCTTCCCCTCTCTATGATAATAAGAAAAACTGTTTCTAAAAATTGAGTGTCAGACGTGGAGTTCAAATCCACTCTAAAACCTGTAGGGCACAAGTGAGTTTTTAATCTAAAGTCTGAGACTTAACATTTTGACTATACAGGAAACCAGTTTGTAATCCTAACTTAAGCTCTCTTTTCTCTTTGTGTTAGATATGTCAAAGCTACACCTGTTTTGAGAATTTTTATTACCTGAGTTATCAAATGTTTTGTCCGTGAAAAGATATTTAGTCATAACTTTTAATGTCAAACACAGACATTTCCTCCTACACACTCATCATGGACAGTTTTAAAAAGTTTTCAGTGAAATAGAGAATAAATATTCTGGGTAATATAGAAGACTCTAAAAATACATTCCATCTTGTAAAGTCAAAATATATGTGGTGATATCAGGATGACCTCATGGATCGGCTCTAATTGATCTAGTGTTGACCTGCAGGGACACATTTCCGCTGTAAAACTCCACCTAAAGTTTGAACGGTTTTGATTTAGGACGGTGGTCCCTCTCTCCTTTTTGATAGGTGCTATAACTCATCTCAGGATGGATTCCCATCAGTCCAAACTTCCATCAAGCTCAAGAAGCTCAGTGTGCTTTTCATTGATTTGACTCAGAGTCGCCACATCTCAGGAGAAATACCTACAGCTCAAGAGGATTTACTATTGATCCCCACTTCCTACGTGGTAATATACCTCCATCCCCACACACACAGCCTGTCCCCATTTTCCTGACAAGGTGTGCAGTGCAGATATACTAGAAACATTACGACAGAACTGATAGACTGAGGGAGGGAAGTTTTTTCAGGAGACACCGCTCTGGGAGGGATGACCTCTCGTTCAACTAAGAGTGAAAAGCCTCTATTTGAATTCTGTATATGCTCTGATGGATGAAGCTTTATGTTGCCCTGCCCTTTACTGTATTGTACTAGCAAGCCTTTTATTACTTTAATGCCTTTCTAGTGATGTCATCCTGAGGTCATGTTCAAACAGGGGCCATCAGTGGTGCTTTGATTGGCAGAGGCACTGCTTAGGCTCGTCCAATGGCTGCTCAGCTTCCCAGCTGGTTGTCATGAGATGGGAGTTAGCAGGGGAGGGATTTCGTTAGTGCCCCAACCATGCAGCAGGAATCGATATCTACCCCCCGAAGCATTGCTGTGTTCCTTTCGGCCAACCAGCGAAGAGGGGACAGCAATGCTTACACTCACTCCAGAGTTCCAATCCTACAGCTCACAGCGGCTAAATTGGAGAAAGGAGGGGGGTGGAGGGAAGGAAGCAGTGGAGCGGGCTTCTGAAGAGAGAAGACAGAGCAGTCAAACATTTCAGGGCCCGCCATTCCAGAGTAATGAAGCATAGCAAGAGAATATACCTCTGCAACATTTGATAAAGATGGGCTGACATGCCAGTCCAAATAGGTTCCTCTGTGCGCCAGCACGTGTCTATCCATCACTGCTAGGCATTACAGACAGGAAGAAGAGGGGAGAGGGGGAGGCCAGTGAGTAAATAGCAAGAAGAGTGTAAAAATTGAGTGACAGTGAGGGAACAGGTGGGAAGGCAAGGGTAGATAGAGAAAGAAGATAAAGAGAGGGAGTGAGTGAATCCTTGGCAGCTGGTGGTTCCTATCAAGGCCGATTGGTTAGTGAATGAGGCTCGGGAGGCCCTTGTCCTTGTACCCACCAGTTTGTTTTCCGCTCACTCCCGAACTCCGGCTCCTGCAGCGAAAGACAATAAAGAAGCGAATGAGTAAACGTTGCACATTTTACGTCCTCATCATCCCCTCACTCTGTCTCTCCATCTGTTACCGCCTCGCCCGTGCTGTAAAAGAAGAAAAACAGAAGGAGAGGAGCACAGCAAAGAAAAGATGAGCAAGGAAATAGTTGTGTGCGTTGTACCTGGAGTCAAAAGCTGGGGAAGGTTTTGGTCAGGTTAAACTGTGAATGAACAACATAAATGGCCTATGGTATAAGCATTAAAAGTCAAAGAGTACGCGCAAAAGGTCAAATTCCTTCATGCGACTTTGCATTTAAAAGGTACATATAAATCATAAATAAAGTGTCCAATATATATCTGTAGATGTCTAAGATGTCCCCAAGTTAATGAAGTCTCTGCAATTCATTAGCAAATCCAGCTGTTCTGTGAAGCAGGTTTGCTAGAGAACAAGAATGAAAATACACAATCATTAAGACAAAGGGGCACAGCAGACAGGTCAGGAATAAAGTTGAGGGGAAATTTAGAGTAAAGTTATAAAACATTGCCCCAAGCTTTTAATATCTTACAGAACATGCTCCTTCTTCATTTTATATGTATGACACAATTGCAAACCCACTAAGAAATGACAGCTAAGTAGCTCTCGAGGAACCTCACAGAACAACTAAAGTACAAATTTTTCTTTGGGGGGAGAGTTGTAAGAAAAAAGCACATTTCAGAAGAAAGCAACAAAAATAAGTACAGGTTTTAGTGTGCAACAACAAATTTGGAAAAGGATGCTCCGGGGAAATCTTGGAAACGTCGACAGAGGTTAACCCACCCAGAGGACAAAAACCCTTAACATGCAGACTAAGCTACAGTTAAAGGGTTGAATGATTTTATAGAAGCATAGAAATTTTTTTAGAAAGGTCCAATCAAAGTACAGAGCATAATTAACTGAAGCTAGGAAAATAGTTGCAAACACGTAAGGGCAAAGCTAAAAACGGCAGAAAAAAGTTTATTTCATATCCGTTTACAAATATGCAGCTTTAAAGGGTGTACGTTTTTTGTATAAAACATTAGTTTTTTACATAACACAATTAAAGAAAAGTCTCTGTTAAGATATTTCATTAAATGTAAAGTTTTTACGCTGATGACTGTGTTTTTTTCTAACTATATTTGCTGGTCATGCAGAACTTTTGAGGGTATTTTTTTTATCTTATCTCTCTTTGTAGCACTGAAGTTCATACTTTAATGTTGTGTTTGCAGGCATTGGGTTGATACACATTTCTGCACCTGGCCGAATAATCGTTGAGTCAGTTAATATTGATCAACTACTTTACCATAAAAGGCAGCTGCTGACATGCCGTAGTTATTTTTTGCTGTTGGACTGTAATGGCTTAACTTTTTGCTTCTTTCAGCAAAACCATCCTTTTGGGAGGAGCAAGGTTTCTTGGAACCACACAAACAGGAAGAGAGAAGAGAAACAAATCCAACAAATAAGGCCTGCCACAACATAACGCAACATGGCTGCTCATCGTCCCCAGGAGGTAGCACGGGGGGAGGGCCCCGCAGCCTGCTGGCCAGCCAGGTACACAGCTTTGCACTCAAGTCTTGAGGTGATTAATGAAATCTTAACGGCAGGCGAGACAGAAATATTCATCACCTGGCTGCCCCTATTGTAATGCATGTGGAGAAGCCAGAGTGTGACAGAGGAGAGCGGAGACGAGAGCCCGTCCAGAGACAAAACACAACATGGGGCACGGGGATTATTACCAGGCCCACAGAAACAACGCTTTTTGTTCTCCTCAACAAAATGGAGGCATGTGATTTATGGACAGCCAGCATCTGTTTGGAGCAAGGGGAGACACAGATTCATGTCTGCTATTATGGGCTGTCCATGTAAGCAGGGTGAGGTGCTGAAAAGGAGGGGAAAGGAGGGGGTCGTTGCTGCTTACACTCACGGTGGTGGGGTTGTAGTCGTTAAGAGCGCAACCTTCTGGGGAAAGTGCACAGTGTCAGTTCTTCGTCGTGCTGTGAATCTGTTACTTTAGTGTGTGGGTGAGGTGCTGTGTTACACTGTGTATCACAAACAGATGTAGGCCTTCACAAGCGGCACTGGGGGAAATAGGTCCTGACATGATTTTTGCTGTGAAAGGCTGAGAGTGAAACAAAGTTTGATACAGCGGCTGATAATATGTAACCAAACTGAGCAGGAGAAGAGGACGAAATCTCCTGTATGATCGCTCCTCACAATGAATTCAGCTTTGTGTGCAAACCTGATATGATCATTTTGATTGATGACATGCCTCAGAATGAGCTGTGCGGCGCACGCCCAAGATACCGTTGCTGTCTGTAAAAAGGAAAAAGAAGAGACATGCAAAAAAAAGCGGGGAGACAGAACGAGAAAGCTGAGCTGTGCAAGCAGAGACAGTGTGCAGCAATGAGTGAGGGAGAGCGCGTCCTGTCCATGTGTGCAGTGTGGCATTGACTCGTGTCCACTCCCACTAATAGACAGTGTCAGGTAAGGCTGCTTAGCGCCAAGGCTCATGGTTGTGGGGAGAGCAAAGGCCTGAGATGGCTTTAACACCCAATCGCTGATCTCTGTAAATATCAACACCAGGCGGCACGGCCTGATACCTGCTGTGCACACATTATACAAACATGAGCCATTGTTATATAGACATATTATACTTCGCTTTGGGCATAACATTATCCTAAATATAACATAAGCAGCACTTAATATATCCAAATCGCAGCCTCAGAAAACAATTACACAGCTCTGTTTTTGTTTTTTTTTGTTTTTGTGAAAATCTCTTTTTTTTCCCTTCCAGGCAGCAAGAGAGGGAAAAAAGGCCCTCATTGTTCCATTGTTCACTTTGTGTCCTTCTATGCCTTGGAACAGCAATTGTTTGCTGCACAGTTAGGGAACACAATGGTGTTCACATAAAAATGAGCCACTTAGCTCTCACACTAAATTAGCACTGCAGAGGGGAGTCAGGCTTTCCAAAATCGCTTATTCACATTTTCCGCTCCTTACCAGCCCTATAAAACCAGCCGCTTCTGCTGAGGTGGACAGAAACGGTGACAGCCGGCGCGTTCGCTCCATCCGTATCACTGTGTTTTGATGGAGTGAGAGCAGAGGTATTCAATTATATGGGGAGGATTGTACCATCATCTGCCATAATCGTGTGAAATCAAAACCAATGGCCTGTTGAAACGAATGTTAGACAAAAAGAAAGGGGATTGACAATTAAAGAAGCAATCCGGTGGGTATTTCTTTTTCTTTTTTATGAACTAACAAATGTAGACTAAGGATGGTAATGACATATAGGTTTCCATTCAAAAAGAGTGCAAAAAAGAAAAAGAAAGGGATATAAATGCTCTGTAGGACTCTGTTCCAATGATGTCATAAGAATCAGGCAGTTCAGGATCACTTTTCAGTTACATGAACTTAAACCCCTAATTTCTACTGAACTGTTGTCATTTTCTATTTCAAAGCCATATTCTTAAATCTTTCGGACTAACTTATTCAAATGTGATATGGATTAATATTTCTAAAAACAGAAAAAGTCTGTTTTTAATATTTTTTGAAGTCATATATTTTCTCTCTGTTTCTAGCAGACCGTGTTTCTTTCTCACATTTTGAACCTGCTGACTCCAAAGAATGTGAGGTTACCACTGAAGAAACCAAAATACCTCTAGATGGTGTGTATTTAAGCAGACAGGAACATTTTGACGGATATTGTTTCTAAAGCTGTGTTGATACCAACAATCTCTTCAGGACATTCTGTTTTTTCTGCAAAAAAGCTAAATAGAAGTAATTTATTTCCTTTTTTTTTGTAAGTAAGTCTATTTCCCATGATTTGGGCAGGTAAGTATAACAATTGCCAATTAAATTTAAGACTATTTACTTTTAATATGAGTAAAAAACTACTCGTTATCTTATTTCAAGTACAAAAAATAGATCACCTTATTTACTTGCTTAGAATTAGGGAAAATACACTTATTGTAATAAATGTGCAATTATTTTTAGTTTTATTATTAGTTATTATTATTAGTTGTTTTTTTTACTCTCCCTCCACAAAATAAGCAAATGTTACTTCTATCAACGGTAACCATATCTTAGATTAGTAATGATTTATACCAGGGGTCTACAACAGTGTTTCTAGACCCAAAAGTGGCTCCTTGGATTCTTCACAGGTACTTTAATTTGTTTCTTTTTTATTGTTCAGTAATGAGCCATGTTTGGTGAATATAAAGGATAAAGAATGTAGATTGTGTTGCTATTTTATTGTTGTTGTTTTTGAAGCAAGTTTTCTGGACTGAAAATATAGATTGAGACAACATCATTGGAACAGCCCTTTTTTTAACCCTTCTGTGTTTGTTATTATGGCTCAAACATGTTTTTCATACTTTTTCCATTAATAGAAGAGAATAACAGAAAATAATAATTTTAAGCTTAAGGTTTATGTCTTTAAATTTCCCTCAAACACTTTATGATGTAGTGTGGGACAAAAACTTTAATTGTGTTGTTGTTGCAGACTCCCTTTTTTGTACATATGCCTCCAGACTGAAGTTATTTAGCAGGAGCAGGTGCAAACGTGGCTCTCTAGAATTTTAAAGATCCCTGGTACAAGATCATTATTTAGCTCCGAATATTTAGACAAACAAAGGACATTTTGGCAATCAATGAACACTAAGTTGCTATCAATACCTTGAACTCCTCTTTGCATAGATAAGCAAGAGATTCTTAATTCTTTGAACATATATCTCACCTTTGGATCCTTGTTTGATGTCTTCTCTGATGGTCAATCTCTCGCCATGAATCGATCTACATACTTTTTTAGATGGATTTGTCCATAAGGAAATGGTCTCGATTTTTAAAAGTCCTCAGGAACCAACAACTTTTCAATTTATCTTTAACATTTCGCTGTAGACATTATAGCTGAACTAGACTCTTATATTTTTGTTCTCTCTTTCGAAATCGTCAGCTCTGATATGTGAAAAGCTTCCTTAGTTTTTCCTCTATTAAAAGGTTTTGAACTTTGGTGTGCACAGCAATTAACGCCACACTCCCAAACTTTTAAAACTACTAATTTATCAGTTTAAATAATATTGGTCAAAAGCTGGTTTATCAGATAATGATACACTGCTCTTTTCCCTATCCATGATTGTTTTTTATGTTCCTGTATCTGTATTTTGTATTCTCATCTCTCTTTTTATTTATCTTTTGTATTATTTGTAAAGTGACCTTGAGTGTCAAGAAAGGCGCTGCTAAATAAAATGTTTTATTATTATTATTATAATGCTGTAAGTTGTTTTTTATTTCTAATTATCTGTCACATTGCAGGCTTTATATAAAACACAGCGGCCGATAATCACAGCACCTAAACATTGGAAACAGGGGTGCCACAGTGCTCCATTTTAGGTTCACATTTTTTTTGTATTTCTGTAAACAGTGTTTAGATGTTTAGATAAAAATATTACTAATGGTTAGACATATATTTATGGCCATGATACTGTAATTTACTACTATGCAAAAGCAGTCAATGCTGTGCTCAGCTGTCTGCAGTAACCAAAGAGTTAACCACTGCTCAGCCAATTGCAGTTTGGATATCGACAAGGTAGTTAAAGGGTTAAGAAGAAGGCCATGCTATTTGATAACCAGAAGAAAGTTCCACTTCCTTTCATTGAAGCAATGACAGGTACAGTACGTAAACATTGTATGTTGAAATATATAAGCCCAAACATAAAAATTGATGTTAAAAGTTTGTTGGATGCAGTCTATCATGGAGCAATACGGTTCATAATAGCTTCTAAATCTTATACTCACTACTGAAATGTATAGTCTCTGGATTTATATAAATCCACAAACTTATCCATTGGTATATTTTCATCTATAAAGCTATCCTTGGACTTTTCCTGTTTGATTTTTCCCCATACCTACAGTGTATCACTCAGTTGGCAAAGTCCATTAGTACGTCAGAATTTAGAGAAACTGTGTTTTCACACCCATCTGAGTGGAATAATCCACAGCAGGTTCACTTTAATTCCTCTGGGAAAATCTACATTTCTTCTTAGAAAAAGAAAATTGTTCTGTAACTTGATCTAAGCTTATTTTCATAAGTGGAATGTTGTAGTTACTTGTATAGTTTCTGTTTTTGTGATATTTGTTTTATTTATTGTTTTCCGTGTTTTATCAAAGCCGAACTGTATTGAAAACAAGTATTTAAACCTCAGTGAGAATATCTTCATATATAGAGGTTAAAATGCATGCATCTGGCAGGATTACGTTTTGTTTTAGTTTGTTCTCTTGGCCTTATCTTTAACAGAAGTCAGGGGTGACGCAGCTGTTTGGTAAACATTGTTGGGATTCAAACATGTCAATGTTTCACATCAACCAGGCAATGTGGTTTTAATCTGGCTCCAAATGATCCCTATAGACTTTTTATAATGAAGTCTAGACTCCCCGTGCGTTTTAGTGTTGCCAAATGTTCCTAAAATCTGTGTAGCTTTCTTATATAAAGCTCAAACATTTTGTTGCAAAACCAACAAAATGAAAATAAAAATCTTTGAAGGATGAAATTTGATTTAAAAGAAGAAAAGCAAAGGAAAAATACAAATGGATCAACTCAGAAGAACTCTAATCTGTTTTATGGCTTATGTGATTTCATTCAGGCAGCTTGTTTTTAGGAGCTGTGGGCTTTGTTTAAAAGATGATTTACAACAAAAAAAGTAAAACAAATAGAAAATATAGTTTGTTCCTTTAAGAGTCAAAAGCTCCTTTTGTTGTAAATCTACCAATCAAGAAATCTCCTCCAATCCTGCACCTATGCAGCTTTGATTTTGATAAGTTGTCTTAAGGTGCTCCAGCCGATGAGTGATTATTTACATTATTTACAAAAATTTTGGATTTTTCCAAACATTAAGGATTTTTTTTCATGGCTGCCTTTGCTCTGCTGTTAGCACCACACGTCTCTCGTAACCCTTCCGCTTGCCGTGACCGAAGAAATGAAGTACTCTCTTGGGTCAGACAAAATCAATTCCTCACTCGGGCAAATTTCTCCAGTACCTGCGCCCCCCCCCCCCCGACCCATGCCGGAGTAGACGTATGGCTTAGGGAAAGCATTTATGCCAAGCGCTATAACGTTCTGCCGCTGACAAACACCCACAGCGCTATTGAACCTTCATTCATTTTTGTGGGGCGTCAGCCTCAACTTCCGAGGCCTTTGTTATGAAGCGGCTGAGTTGTGAACGCCGGCGTTTCTCAAAAGTACAGCACACCATTCTTTTTTTTTTTTTCTTCTCCCAAGAATGCACATGTGTCCGTATCTTCCCAAAGCTGTCGTTTATCACTGAGGACTGTTTAGTTGAATGATCCCCTGGATGATTTACCTAAGCCGGAACATGCACAGCATTTGCAACAGATAGAAGGCTGTTCCTGTGGGAAATCAGACCCAACGATTCACTACCAAACATCCCATTAAATCAAGTATAATCCTGCATTTACCACCTAAACCTTATCCCTGAGCTTGACACTTTTGTCATTAACCCATGTTTCACAATGTGCCACAATCAACATCCTCTGGGAGACCTTATATTTTGAATTTCAGTTGCATTTGAATTTAAGATAATCTTTATACTTCTATGGTTTTTATGACTTGCGCTTCATTACGTCATTTTAACAAGCTGTATGCAAGCTATTATACCATAACAATCTCAGCTGACCAATTTATAAGCTATAGACTTGAAATATGGAGTTAAGCACGGGCATGAGAGGGAGCCCATTGTACTGAGCACAGTCCCCTCTCTGATACCATAAAAATCCCCCCGTGAGCAATCATCTTTGTGCATTTGGCCAGAGTTTGTTTCACACGCTTTTCCAGCTCCTCCTCCTCTCGTTTTGCACCGGCCCGGGGTGATTTCCATGAGAATTAACTTGGCGATTAATCACAGTGTTCCTGCACTCCCAGATGTCATTCAGGACCTTTTACAGACATCAGCGTGCTGCAATGTTTATGGGAGAGGAGAGATATGAGCTTGGCAGCCCAGCCCAAAGACCCTTGTTCCAGCTCCCTCTGGGACTTTCATACAGTCAGTCAACCACTACTGTCCTGGATCATCCAAGTCCGAGCTTCAACTTCAGGGAAAGATTCAATCAAAGAGCAATCAAATGCTATTGTTTACATAGAAAAAGACTATTCCCATATGAATACTTTGTTATGTTTTCCAGGAAGCAAGTAACTCTTTATAAACAATCAGAAGATTCAAAATAGAATAATTGTTGCACTAAAGAGTTTCTCTTTCAGTGTGATCCCTGTATTTGAACATTCATGACAGATGTGGATCTATTTGTGGCATAAGAAGGCGCCTCCTAGTGGCTGTCTTTGACACTTCGACAACAATGACTCAGAATTTAATTCCATTTTTATATAAAACAAAAACTTAAAGTAATGAATAATTATGACACTTACCTTTGAATGTACTGAGTTCTGGTCTAATGAGTCCGTACTTCATAGAGCCAACTTTTGCTAAACCTTTAGCTTTGGGGTATTTCTCTTTCAGCTTAGACACTGAAGTTTTGCCCATTTCTCTTTGCAAAACAACTTTATGTCAATCTTACTGAGTAACAAGCTTCTGTAAGGAGTAACTTTCTAGTTTTAACAAAGATTAGAATTTTTATTTAGTTTCAGACCCTAAAAAGGCCATTTTTAGCTATGAATACCACCCCATCCCAAACCCCAGCCCCATCTTTTGAATATTTTTTTCTTTTATTGTAAAAGCTAAACATGTATAATCTAGTAAGATTAGGACAAATTATGCTCTGAAATGGAATGGTTAAAAGATAAAAGATATAGTAGGAATGTGACCTTAGATTCTTTGCTCAGGATCAGAGGAAAGTTGGTTTGGCCCATTTTATGGTCTGATGCATTTTACCTTTGAGTGCATAACAGCTTCACATTTGACACTCGATGATATCTACCTATAAAAAGCATAAACCCTGAAATAATAGATTAAAAAAATGCTGTTCTCTGACAAATTTTACATAAAAATGCACACATAGAGTATGTACCACAAGGAGCGTTAAACGCTCCAGTGCCGTAAACCACAGTTGTTGAGTTTATTTTCAGAAACCACTTTGGTTTCCAATTAGAACAAGACAGTAAAACTGTAATGCTCATCAGGCCTTTTGGTATCTAATATCAATCATTTTGCTGCATACTATAGTAACCATATTTTCATAGCAGTTTATTTCTACCACTCATTGATGCAGAAATCTGTCAGGTTTAAACATGTTTCCTCTGAGTAAAAACAAGTTAATTGTTTATTAAAAGGTTACTAAAGACAGAATATTTTTATATCAAAGAGTAATGCTATTAAAAGAGTGTTACCATATACATTTACCCATTCATTTATCCATTGACTATTTTCTGTTATCGTTGCAGGGTTTATTTGTATCAGGAAGACATACAGTGAGGTAACTTCAGCAGGTTTCTCTTCTGTACAGTAAGTAAGAATATAGCGATTAGATAAGACATCATTTTTATACCATTAAAATCTAAACAGTAAGGTTTATTAAGATTAATTAATTCACCATTCAAGATTTGTAAAAAAAAAAATAAAATAAAAAATGCAATTTTCATTTCAAATTACCTGTAGAAATAATGCGATGAGAATTTTCCTGAGTTTGAGTAAATACATAAAATAGTTCACTTAAATGTGTTTCTTTTACTCAGATTTTTCCTCTGTTAAAGAAATATCTATGCCTAAGATAAGTCACTCTAAAGTCTGTGGTACCCTCTAAGTTCCTCTTGGGAAATAGTTTTACTTCAAGTAAATTAAGCTGAATGATGACATCAACAACATCTCTGGAGGTTCCATTTTCAAATGAAACAAAATGCAAGAACGAACATAGAACGTGTGCTTCTTTAAACGTTTTTCAGATTTTTTTAACAGTATAATGCTTACTTTAAAGCATAAATCAGAACTGTTTACAAAAAGTAAAACTTCAAAAAAAAAAGTTGCAATTTTTTTTATTTTATAAAAAACAAAAACAAAGAAACGTTCAATTTAGAATTTTTCCTTACGAGCAAACTAAAAAAAGGATCAAGCAGAGCATGTTCACTATATTCTGTTCAGCCTTCCTGTTATCAGCTGAAAGGTTCCCTCTCTCTTGGAGCAAGAATGAATCACAGACTCATCTCAACGTGAATAGAAGAAAAAAAAAATTCAAATAACTGCTCACATGTCTGTTTCTTCTACAAGCACACATATGCATATTCAACACATACCAATAGTCATATTGGAAGCACATCAATTTAGTCATTATATCCTGATTTTACACTATCAAGCAGTGATTAAAATAAAATGATAATTATCCAGACTATTCAACATTAACAGAAGCTAGTAAAAACATCAGTTACTTCAAGGCTGGATTATTGTATGTCTTTACTGTCAGAAAGTCCACCAAAGGTTGCTCCAAGCTTACAGCTCATCTTCCCTCCTGGATGAGGCCTATAGACTGAGCTATTGAGACCAATATGTTCTGTTTCTATAGAGGATCCACTTGCCTGTGTTTCTGAGATAAAAAACAGTCTCTCTTCTAGATGTAGCAATTAAAAGGGCTATTGCTGCAACTAAATCTATTCTATTCTCTATAATCTTTTTTTTATCATTCATGATATGGATTTTACTACTGCCTTAGTGCTCATATGTTTAGCTGTGCACTATAGGAGCTACTGCTGCCATGAAGTCTTTACAGTAAAAAGTACTTTCTGTGCTTTTTTTTTCACCTGGTGGTGAAGGCCACTCATACTGAAATGGTTCTATTCACTGTCTCCAAATACATGGTCCAAATGAAGGATTGCTGCAAACATAAGACTTCAGGAGGAGAGGAGCAGACAGCTTGATGCAACTTTTTCAACAATTGGAATAATAAACAGAACTTGTCTGCAATAAATCATAAGAAAAATATTAAATTGGAATGAATTAATTAAATCTGTCTGTATGTTTGGATTGAAGTGACAGTATATTTCCGGATATAAACAGGAGCTGTGCGTGTTCAGTGCCTTGAGACCACGATTAGTGGGGCTTGGAGCTGTATAAAAAACTGGTGTCAAATGTTCCTAATTTGCAATTCACGGATTTTCAGCTTTTGTAGCTTCTTTTTGAAATTAAGTGAAAATATTTTCTATGTTTAAATTTTAAATTGTCAGACAGAAAAGGGTTTTAAGCTTTAAATCAAATACGAAGCTGATTTATTGAGATTATAATAGCTTTATTTTTGTCTTCTACACCTGAACAGTTTGGTTAAACGTAGATAACATGTTTAAGCATATTGTGCAACAATATGACACCTTAAAGAAAAAATCTGTATCTTTACAACAGCTTTAAAGGTTACCCTTATCAGATTAATTATTAGGGATTAAGAATAGATTTTTTTTTTTAAGTTTTAAAAAACTGCAACATTAAGAAGTAAATTCCTTGGCTCCAACAGGTCCCTGATGATGAAACTGAACATGGGGGTCTCTGTGACGTCTTAGTGAGGGGGGTGGGTCATAGGGGGAGTTCAGTTTAACGAGTGTTCTGCAGTCAAAGACGTGTTAATAAACAGTTATGGGGAGCCCTAGAGGCGTGTAAGGGGGGTGCTTTAGGGGTCGTAAGGGTTAAAGGAAGCGAGCTGGAAGGAAGGGTGAGGGGAATTGGGTGAGCTAACTCCAAGGGGTGGAGGGACGCTGGCTGGGTTTGGTAGTGGGGGGTCAGGATCATGGTAGTCAAATCACTGTTTCCTACCAGGGAGAAGAAAGGAGTTAATGACACCCTAGAGCTTCCCACCCCCTCCCGCCGCTCCACCCTCTCCTTTATGGAGGGTGATCAGCACACACACAGTCATTTCAGAGGTGAGGAGGCCGGGGGAGACAGTGATCCCATCCCTCCGCCCCTTAGGAAGAGGCTTTCACAAAAAGAGAAAGAGGCGCGATAGCTGTGATTATTATTACTAAATATAATATAAAACAGTCAGAGTGGGAGCACGGGAAGAGGGATCCACCCATCCGCCCACATCCTCGCTGTTTAAAACTCTGCAGAGGATCCATGGACAGGTTTAAAGACAGCGTCTTTTCAATGCCAGAGGAAGAGGGAGGGGTTAATGAGGGGCTTGGTGAAGGAGCTTATGGCAGGGTGAGGGGTGAGAGAAGTGGGAAGAGGTGAGCGGGGCGGCAGGGAGGGATGCCTGGCTGCCATGGTGTCAGAGGAGGAGATGGCGGAAGCAGACCTGGAGACAAAGCTGAGACGAGCCCCACTGTGAGCATGTCTTCTCACCCACAAACCAGGGACAATCAGTAACAAATGTGTCATGCCGTTTTGAGCTGTAATTGTAGCTTCCTCTTTTGGAGCAGGAAGTGTGATTTTTGAAAAGGTGAGGCACATCATTTCGGATTCTGTCAAAACGCCAGCCAGGGGTGAAAAAAAGAAATGAAATCACATGATGGAGAATAGAAAAGCTCCCCGAGTGTCATTTGAATAATACCAGAGTGCATTCCATGTGCATGTGCTCCGTTTTCACTGTTTACAACTCTCTGATTCGATACACATGTTTTGGGTTTTTTTGTGAAAGTGGAACACTGGTGCCAAAGCAGCGAACAAACAAAACAACTGACACATCGGTCTTTGAGTCACATATGAAAGAAGCTGATCTCTGATTCTAACCTCTCATCTGCTTCAAATAAAACCCAAACAGCAGCTGCCTGACTCTGATCCGGATGGGTTGACCAGTGGTGAGTAAACCCTGGACCATGCAGCCGTGTGCTTTAGCAATGCTGAACTTGAAATATTTGTTTGACACCAATTCCTCAATACACTAAACTTATGTATTTTTTATTCTTATCTCCTAACGGCGCTGAAACCTTCCTTTTTTAAGTAAGAGTAATCAAATTACACTAAACTACAGCAGTTTGTCCCTTAATTTTTATTTTTTTTTTTTTGTACTACAGCACTGACATTGCATTCATTAAAGTTTAAACTTATCTTGACATTAATGCTTTAACATTTGTCTGGTACTTTATTTATCAAAGTTTTGTCACCATAAATGACTGTAGTTTCCCCTTGCAATTATAAACTTGAGTGAAGGGAGAGCAGATCTGAGGTTCCACAAGCCTCCAGTTTCGGATCACTTTTATTCCTTTTCTATTACTTTATTCTAAATTGAATCACATTATTTTTCTCCAGATAAAAGCTAATGACACACAACTTAAAATGTCTGTCACTGCATGACTAAATATTTGCTAACATCCATATCAATGGGAACTTGGGTCAGAGATTGCTGCAGTTTGATACAGAACTTGAAGTCATTGCTTTTTGTTTATAAAAAAAATGAAAGGCGGATATGCAGACTTATTTATAGTTTTGGAGATGAGTCAAGACCTACAGTTCAACACTCTTAAAGGTATAGTGTAGAATTTTCACATATTTTTGAAAAGACCCGCCCTATTTAAAAAAAAATGCACATGCACAACCCTGTACCTGCTCACGAGAGGGGACGCCAGTTAAACAAGTGCAAAAGTATGCACAAGCCCATTTCTCCTCATGCACACTCTGTTTTAAAGTTGCTGTTTGAATCGCTCATACATGCTTACTTTCCAAAAGAAGATTTGCAATTTTGCCACTGTGTCAGACTCACCACAGGTAAGTTAAAATGAGGACGAGCACATAGGACGGCCTTGTGAAAACGTATCACCAGAATAATTGACAATAAGGAGGACTACCTATTTTGATGATCCACCCGCAAAAAGAACATCCTCAACTATACCTTAAAAAAATCTGCATAAATAGATTTTTTACACGATACCAGAATAATCTAGGAGGGAAAAAAAAGGAAAATAAATACATGGTTTGTTTTTTTATTATTATTATTATTTTTAATAATGTCTTTAATGCTCATTGCTGCTTAATATTAATGTGTCACTTCAAACCAGTCCTTAAATCACTGCACTGCGTAAAAAAAAATAACTAAAGTATTTTATTTTAGAATGGTTGGTTAGATATAAACCAAACAGACCACTGAGCTTATCACAGAGCTGTTTCCAGTGAGAAAACTGAATCATTTTGTTTCTATTCTATTCAGCTTTTAACCAATTCCCTCAAAAGGATTTGAGAGAATTTTGAGTGAAAAACATTGATTGTTTGCTCCCAAAAAGGTTTGATTAATTCATTAGTTCCTTTTCTTACACATTTGTTTTCAAACTTGGTTTATAATGTAAATTTTAAAGCTTACTATCACCTTATCAGTTTGTCACTTTTAATATCATTTTCCTAGCTTCTTAATTTTTCTATGAATTACTCTGGATAACCTTGTGTAAGAATGATAGCGCAGAGATAAACTTGCCTTAGGTTGCAGGTATGAGTCAGGGTGACAGTAAACCATAAAAAGAGGCCACAGTTTAGCCTTCATGTACAATAGCAAAGAGAACACTACATGTCTGATCATTCAGTTTGAGATCAAATGGCCACAAATTGTCTTCCATCTGTCCATAAGTCCCTAACAGCCACACAAAGTGGCCGATTAAAGCAGAAGGAGGAAAAAAATGAAGGGACATTGGTTGTGTGCACTGGCAGACTGTATAGGAGCTGAGAGGTGGGGGTTTGTGCCTTTTTTTCGGATAGAAGTCCAGGGATATGGGATAACTGGTTCCACTCCATTGTAGTGTGAAATTATAAAGCGTTACCTGCTTTAATTTTCCAAATACAAATTAAATCCTCAGTAAGCTGACTTTAAATCAATAGTTTCATTTAAGAGGCCACGCCATTTAACAAAAATGAAAACTAGCTGGTCCGGTCAATGGAGCCCGGTCATAAATCAAAGGGCTTTGGGAGGCAAAAAGCCAATTTGACTTGTATATGGAGCAGCCGGTGGCCAGGGGGGAGCGCAGCAGGGAAATGAACTCACGCTTTATTAGGACTCATATTGACCTGCGTCTCCTCTACCAGCACCGCCGCCTCTCTCTTGCATTATAGCGTCATGCCGTATACACCCCCTATTAAAAACCAAGAGGTGTTAGAGCGGAAAACACTTCAATTCATATGCAACCCTGAGAATTTTTTTTTATTTTCTATGTTTTTATTCTTTTGGTTTCTTGCACAAATGGAAGAAACAGCCAAGATAAAACAATAAAAACTTTTAAAGAGGTGGAGAAAGGTAAAACTTGAATCGAATCTGGGAAAAACAACAAAAACAACAAATGTATTGTCAAAACGCCGGAAAGAGGAAAAACAGAGAAAAAAGTATCTCCGGTGAGGATTTTATTTGTACATCAGTTGAACATGCCAACATCAAACATTTAATGTCAGCCGTTCTTCAGAGACGGAGACGAAAGGCAGCGAGATGCAAGGCTCACATTGTCATCAAACAATCAAACAGTCATCCGCTTCTCCAAACAGCTTGCAGCTCTGCTCAGCTGGCACCAGACACTCACATTACAATAAACATTTCTCCTAATGTGGTGCTCACACCATGCCATGCTTTCACACACACACACCCACAGACATAAAAAATAACACTCTGCTTAATAGGGCGGCCTGACAGCTGGAAAATGAAAGTCAAAGGAAGACGCGCGCACGTCCAAACGCAAACATGTGACGATCAACGCCATTTGGGGTTGCAACATTCTGCTTGATTGTGAATGAATGGTTCAGAGCATCACAGTAAATCCATTATCAAGTTGTTATGTCATACTTAAATTCTCCTCCAAAGTGTTCCCATATATCTTGTCAGTGGTTCATTAGCCATGTGGACAGGTAGAGCTTTCTGTTCGGCCCTCAGCTGACCCCACATTCTGCCACTGTGTTCCACTTAAAATAATGGACATCTCCTGTCTCGCATCCATCAATCACACTGCATGAATCCCCCCCACCCCACCAGAAAATACTTTGGAGGGGTTAGCATCCCACTTACAGCAGCATTCTGACTCGGGATAGATTAGCCAGGCATTAGCGGTGTTTCATTAACCTTGCGTTAAGTGACATCCTTGCATGATTAATGGACATTATTAACAAAAGGGAGATTGTATTTCCGAAAATGAACCTTTTGTAAAATGTCCGCCGCAGAGTTAATAGGTTTGTTTATTAATCATTCGTAGCAGAGGCCCTTCATTTTTGAGCTAGTGATACATGGAATAGCTACGAGGAAGACTGACAGCAGCTCTCATTGAGCTCCACGCAGAATGCAAGCATTTATCTTCTAATGCACATTGCATTCCAAGTGTTTCAGTGCTTCCTTCCAGCAGAGGCTCATTAGGATATCCATGAGTGTCTTAAAGGGATAGATCAAGATTTTTAAAGTTTTGGTCATCGAGTTATTCAAGTATCTTAGCTGAACTAGATAGTTCATTTCACTGTACTTCTGGAAAAAACAAAAAACTTTAAATTTCTCCACCACAGAGAAAGAAAAAAAAAAAGTCTATTATTATCTTTAAACGGTTTTGGCTTCTGGGTTGGTAAGTATTTTGAAGCATAACCTAGTTTACGCGTACAATTATTCTAAAATTGTCTTTAAATTCATGTTCATATATTTTCAAGATTTAAATAGGGCATATTCTGGCCCTTTAATATATTCTTTTATTGTGAGAGCATGCACAGAAATGTGACTCATTAGTAAATGCACACAGTGCATCTACTATATAGGTTGTAATGTAGCAGCATTAAAAGTTTGCCATGTTTTGTATATATTGTGTCCCCAGTCTCTTGCACAACAGGTTAAAACATTTATAGATTACACATCAGGTGATTTGCTAATTGTTAGAACCACATAGAAAGCAGTTTTTACACAGCTTTACTTTTATATTAGTGTCTGTTGTCTTAATGCTCTACATTATTTCTCTAAGGACGATTACAGGTGTAATCGCCTCCTAATTCCAGTTCTTGTGTAAATTATTATCTGCTTTTCACATTACCAAAACAAAACTGTTCAATATAAAAATAAATAAAGTTTAATTTAAATGTTTTATATTTTTGTTAGAATAAAGTTGTTGGAAGTCACATTTGGTCCCAGTGTATGTGGAAACACTTTTAGCTAATCCTAATCTGGATTTAGGCTGAATAAAAGTGATAAGGCACCTCTGTAATGTAGGTATGATGTTTCCTTCTTTTGACCCTTAAATACAACAGAATCCCCGTTAAACAGTGAAGCAGTAACTATGTAAGTTTTTCTATTTCATATAGTTTTTATCATGCTCACCTGATAAAATGGCAAATTAAATGGCACCCAGAGAGATGGAAACTAAATTCAGTCGCTAATCTGGGATGTGTCATTTACAGTTATAAAGTAGTACTCTTTAACATCCAAAATAGAAAATTAGCCAACTAAAATTACATAAGTATAACATAAAATATATACAGAAATACTGTTTATCAAATAACATTTAATACTGAGCAGTAAACATTAGTGATTTTCTCTTCATTGAAACTTTATTAATTTCTACTTAAACTGGGAAAACATGTTAAAGTGAAAGTAAACCTTATTCTAAATCATATACCAGACAAGATCTTTGAATCTAACATGGTTTAATACAAGTTGAATATTTCTAGCATTTATTGTTTTAATAGAAATGGAATCTTTGTTTACTTTTACCAGGAAATCCAGGTCAAAAGAAGTGTCAACAGACCATATGATGTACACATTCAACTGCCTCCACTATGTATACATATATATATATATAAAACCTTGCTGTCTCTTCATGACGTCAGCCAGTGAAGGTGATGGGTTCACACCAGAGACAGTCTGTCCATCAGCTCTCCTCCTGCCCTGACTCTTCAGAGGCCTCCTGTCCTGCATGGTGAGAAGCGAGCGATGGGTGAGGCTGAAAGTGGGGAAAGGGGTGAGGCGGGGGGACAGAGGAGGGGTTGAGGCGCGAGACGAGGCGGGGCTCCAAGGTGCTGCTGCCCGCGCCCGCTGTCCTGCTGTCTTGAAACCCGCTGGCCACAGGGGAGCTCAAGGTGCTGTCAGATGGCCTGACAAACCCTGCTGCCGTCAACATCTTCTGTGGACATAGGAGGCATGAGGTGCAGCTTGGTTTGACTGTGCACCTGTTTCCCCATCTTTCTATATATATGTGTGTGTGTCCCCTTAACTGTCATATATGATTTTTAGTAGGCAGCTTTTATCTGCGCACCTTCTGGTCTGACATCCTGCTTCTTAAAGCAGCAAGCCCTGAGATAAAAATGCAAGTCTGAGCGACAGGTTTGACAAAATAAGGAGCTCAGTCATCAAGGTGCCAGCTGCCCAACATGTAAAGCAGACTGAGAGACACACCTGAAGGTATAATCCCAATCTCCAGTGGTTTAAAAAGCCCATTAAAGGACCTTTTAATGGATTACAATATCCCTTCCCTTTTTTTCCCTCAAAAGTATCAATGCAAAACTTTACTTCCCCTGTCCTTAATCTAAATATTCTAAAATATAAGTTCTTCTTAATGCAATTTCAATTTAGGTTATGAAATATGGTGTATATATATATAA